>NW_027130397.1:0-149357 GCF_026122565.2 Emydura macquarii macquarii
CACTCGAAGAGAGAACTCATTTTCCAGTTCTAGTATTAGGTATATTAGAACATTTATCAGATTCCTTATAACAGCTTTTTTAGTATCTACTCTACTTTAAAAAAAAACACATGTCTTCAACCTGGCAGGAAGCTTCACAGTAGCTTAATAAATAACTTTCTAATGGAATTGAAACCTCATAATCCCCAAGACAGAACTTACTTGCTTACATCAGAAGAACAAGCTGTGGAGCCTGTTGCCAGGGGATGTTGTGAAGGCCAAAACTATAACGGGGTTCAAAAAAGAACTAGATAAATTCATGGAGGATAGATCCATCAGTGGCTATTAGTCAAAGATGATCAGGGATGCAAATCCCATGCTCTGAGTGTCCCTAGTATCTGATTGCCAGAAGGTGGGCGTGGATGACTGAATGGATCACTTGATAATTGCCTGTTCTGTTTATTCCCTCTGAAGCACCTGGCATTGGCCATGGCCACTGTCTGAAGACAGGATACTGGGCTAGATGGACCACGGGTCAGACCCAATAGGGTCGTTCTTATGTTCTTACAATTATTTCTCTCTCTCAGGTGTTGGCAGTTATACCGCAAGAGAGCATGGAGGTGGCCTGGTGACTTGAATAAAGATTTCCACTTTGGTTTTCCCTCCCCATCCAATAGGTTCTCCAGTTTAAAACCAAAAACAAACCCCTTCCCTCCCCCATGCCAAAAAAAAAAAAAAGAAAAAGGAAAGGAAAGGAAAGACCCTCACATACATAGAATAAACAGATTACACTGGCTTAGGGAGAAATGCAGGATGTATTTTCACTTGCACATTCTAACTCCTAAATTAAATCTGGTTTCCCAGCCTAAAGCTTGATGAATTCTCTGCTGGAATAACGAAACTCTGAGATCTCTAATATCAAAACTTGAAAATTGGAAGATTTGATTTTCTTAGGCCTCTATCCAGTCAAAATATATAAAATATCTAGGCTGCCCAATCATGAGGAGGCCACATATGCTATTTGTGCAGTGGGCCAAAGCTTTGCTGTTCAAGGCCAAACAGAAAAACAGCTTTGGGGATGGGAGTGAGGAAGGAGAGCTTTTGTAACAAGTGGCCTACTTCCAGCACACAATAACTGCATGTGCTGGGACTGGTCCTCTCCCTCCACTGGAAATACACAGAATGCTGGTTTACTACAGCCTCTTTTTCACATTTACATTCCATTAACCACAACCAATCAAATTATTCCTTGTTGGTGATGCGAGTGATGAACTGCACTTCCTACAGTATAAAGTACAAGGACCATCCACCTTTAAACATGGAAACATCATACTTAATATAGAAATACATTATTCATCTGAACTAAGATTTCGCCTGGCCACATGCTTCTCAATATTCAGGGTGAAAATCTAACCTATGTATTTGTGTCATCTTAGAAGAAATTTTGTCTCCAACACATGACAAGATACCTAAAACCAGTATTCAATGTGGCGGCTTCTCCAATTACTACGCCATCTTTCCTCTCCCCTTCATCTCCAAACTTAGTACTGCCCCAAGTTTCTTCTTTCTGCTCCATCTTTGAGCTTCTGCAATCTGGTTTCCATCCTCTTTGCTCCACTCAAACTGCTATCACTAAAGTTTTGAATGACCTCTTCCTGGCCAACTTTCAGGACTTTTACTTCAGCTTCATCCTCCTTGACCTCTCAGCAGCCTTTGACATGATCAAACACTCCCTACTTCTTCAAATCTAGCTCTCGATTGGCTTGAGGCTCTGTTCTCTCATTGTTCTCTTCCTACTTCTCTGATCACACTATGTTAGGTAGGTTCTCCTCTTCATCTTTTCCTTCCTTCAGTAGATGTTCCCCAAGAGTCAGACCTTGGCCTGGTGACACCATGCTCAGGACACCCAGAAGTGTGAGCCACTGTGTTACTACTCTGCCTTAGTAAGAGTGAGAGCTTTGCTGCAGATAAGCTAAGTGTCAGCTCCTGGACACACCAGCCTGTCTGCCTTGCCAGCAAACTCTTCAAGACTCTGCCAGTCTAAACCTTGCCTTGCAGGTAACAGTGAACCCTGAGTTCCCCAGAGACTTCTTTCTGCAGTGCGCAGTACCTCTGACTGGACACTCAGAAATTAAGTTCTTGGCCTCCAAACAGAAAGAGCACACCTCAGCCGGTAGGGTTAGCAGAAAACTTATATTTCACTTTAATACACCGCATTGAGATTGTTGTTAAACTTATTTATTACAAAACTCAGAACAGAGATTTAAGTGATACTAAGCAAGAGAAAAAGAGCCAGGTTGATTACAAACAAAACAAAACACGCTTTCTAGTACTAAAACTTAATTTTAGCAAGATACAATCTTTGCCTATTCTTATTTACATCAAGTTATCACCATCCCTAGCCCTCCAACCAGGGAATCCAACTTTCATAGACTCTGAGGGTGCTGTACCTCATGTCCCCTCAGTGATGGATCCCTAAAAGATACTTTTGCTCCCCCTTATATTACCAAAAGTCCACTGCCTCTGCTCAAGAGCCAGGAAGGTTTCCGTGATGCAGATTCTAACCCCCAGCATGACTGTTAAATGGTCCTCTTCCCTGCTTGTTTAGCTTGATGGCTTTGTTTACCTTACATATGTAAATGTACTTGTATTGATCTGTGATTGTAATCAAGTTGGTCAGACACGTAAATACACATTTCTTTGTCTAGGACAGGTTGATTTTCTGCACTGCCTCCCAAACACATTTCAAGAACATATCTATAACTCTTTGTACACAACCCATACATACATCACACAATTATTTTTGGCAGTAGCATGTCATCATTTTTACATATGATACCTTACAGATACATACATTTAAGATACATATTATGAAAACAGTGTTAGGGCAATGTGTGTATCAGGCCAGATCTGAGTTACAGTATGGGGTGTCCTCTGCCAGTTGGCAATGGTTATATTTCAGTTTATAACAAACAGCTAGCTAAGCACTTACTACATAAAAACTACTATAAAATACACAGTAACCAAGATTTCCTCTAAAGTCTGTCAGCCTTGACACAAGTTTATTTTCTACCCTCATTCATTTGGTTTACTGAAGACATTCCCCACCCAACCGCATACACAAGCCTGCTAGACCAAAGTAATACTAACAAAAAATATTGCCAGATTTCTCCTGCGTTTGGAGGATCACTGACTATGCCTCGTAATCCCTAAAATGTTGGAGGACACCCCTGTATTACATCTTCAAATTCTTCTAAACTCTCACCCAGGGAATTCTCAAGATTGAAAGAGAAAAATACAACTGTCTCCTTTTTGTAAAATTATACCATCACAGTCATTTGATCTAGCAATCTCCATTAACTATGATGTAGTTTCTCTTAGGAGAATCTCATTCTTTCTGTTGTCATTCTGTGACTTATTCACTTATATATAAAACATACTGTACAATATCTGAGATGATATAGAACACTAGGAGAATAGGTCTGTTCTATGAGAAATTTTACAGATAAACTGATTGTTACAGATAATTCACCTCCAGGAACCAACAGTGAGAGCTTCCCAATTGATCTCACCTACTGCAAAGGGATACAATACGAGAAGTTTTCAGTTTTCAGGGGGAGTCAGGCTATTTGATGTTTTAAAGTGATCATCTGCACTCTGAATTGTACCTGGAAATGAAAAAGCAACCAGTGCAGAGCTCTGAGCACAGGTGTTACAGTGCTTGACTGGGATAAACTCTTATCCTACTTCAGGGGTGAGAAATGGTATTCTAACTATTCCACCATTTGGTGGTAACTGTTAACATTACCAATAGTATATTTTTGGACTAATTTTGGAAGGACTGTAACTATTTCACCTCAAACAGAGCCACTGCCTTTGAAAATATCTATCCTCGTTTTCTAAATTAGTAGGAATTAGTTCTATCTGCAAATCTTTTTTCCTCAAGTTAATACATGAAGGATACTTACCTGTAACCAGAGTTCTTTGACATGGAGCCTGCATATTCCCATAATTTAGAATTGCTCCCATAAACCAAAAATCCAGGCTTTCATTTAAAAAAATGAAGCTTAAAGACATTGTTTTAGAAATACTATCCTCCTAATGTTGTTTATTACCCTACTAAGAAATGTTACAGACCACTATCTCCAGACATACAAAATGTATTTCTAGGTAGTAACAATGAAAAGTTTCTAATGTCTGTCCTCTAATGACTAATGATGTTTTCAAAAGATCAAGGGAATATATTAGAATAAATCTCTAATAATTTCATATTTAATTATTGGCATGGCTTAATCAAGGCAATAAAAGCATTAGGATTATTTTGGACCAAACAGCTCTTCGATAATTAACACCGATCCCATATGACTAATGTACTGCACTGTACCCATAAATGGGAACAAAGAGATTAAATCTCTGTGCAGTTCCCTGAAAATGTACCACTAAAACTTGTGAACGTGTCATAAAACTGGAAAGAATGTCTGCAATTAGGTCATTTTACTCGGACGATTCCACAGAATTACACTAATAACTATATTATAGTTTTACCTCCAGGTTAGTTAATGTCATTTCTCTGAAGACATAAGCAGGATTTCCTTCCTCTGAATGGCAGGTAATCTGGAAATTTCCATATGATGAGCTTCCTGTAGGCTCTGGCCAGTACTGATGGCACTTAACCTAAGGTCAACAGGTTTTCAAAGATGTCAGTATTTACATTCATAGAATGTTATTTTTCCTCCTTTCTAGATTCAGCAAAGTTCCCTTCTGAGCATTTTGTAATTACTGCTGACTTACTTACCAACATACTGTAGGGGTTTATAATTGAAAATGAGATATTAGCTGCATAACTGTAATAGAAGAAATGTCAAACTAGTGTAATTGATATTAGTCCTGAACAGATTAATATAATTAACCATTTCAACTGTTTTTTGCTCACGACCAATAAAAGGACCAAATTTTCACACTGCAAATACATGCAACTCTATGAAAGTTCCATATTAACACTTGAGGGAAAAATTTGATTTCAATTAACATTGTAGGATGTGCAGTCGCCATTCACCTTCAAACTTTTTCTCTGATCAAGCTGTGTGATTATCATATAACTGCACTGCCTGCAGAATCTTAACTACTTGATTGTATATAAAGTAAGATAACATGTTACCTAGGCAACAGGGACTATGAAATGGTCAAGTTCAGGGTCCTGCCAAAAGGAAGAAAAGAGCATTAAAATATGGACCCCAGACTTCAGAAAAGCAGATTGACTCCCTCAGAGAACTGACGGGCAGGATCCTCTCGGAGGCTAATATGAAGGGGGAAAGGAATCCACGACAGGACATTACTGAGGGCGCAGGAACAAACCATTACGATGTGCAGAAAGAATAGCAAATGTGGCAGGCGACCAGCTTGGTTTAACAGAGAAATCTTTGGTGACATGCTATTCACAGATAGGGAAGAAGTGGTAGGGGAAGTAAAAGTGGATGGCAACCTGGGCAGCAGAGATCATGAGATGGTCGAGTTCAGGATCCTGATGAAAGAAAGGAGAGCATCAGAAGATGGGCCCTGGACTTCAGAAAAGCAGACTTTGACTCTCTCAAGGAGCTGATGGGCAGATTCCTCTGGGAGGCTAATATGAGGAGTAAAGGAGTTCACGAGAGCTGACTGTATTTTAAAGAAATCTTTCTGAGGGCACAGGAACAAACCATCATGATGTGCAGAAAAAATAGTAAATATGGCAGGCAATCAGCTTAACAGAGAAATCTTCAGTGAGCTTAAACACAAAAAGGAAGCTTACAAGTAGTGAAATCTTGGACAAGTGACGAGGGAGGAATATAAAAATACTGCTCGAGCATGCAGGGGAGAAATCAGGAAGGCCAAGGCACAATTGGAGTTGCAGTTAGCAAGGGATGTGAAGGGTAACAAGAAGGATTTCTACAGGTATGTTGGCAATGAGAAGAATGTCAGGGAATGTGCGGGCCCCTTACTGAATGGGGAAGGCAACCTAGTGATAGATGACGTGGAAAAAACTCAAGTACTCAAAGCTTTTTTTGCCTCTGTCTTTATAGACAAGGTCAGCTCCCAGACTACTGCACTGGGCAACACAGAATGGGGAGGAGGTGAGCAGCCCTCAATACAGAAAGAACAGGGTCAGGACTATTTAGAAAAGCTGGACATGCACATGTCCATGGGGCCGGATGTAATTCATCTGAAGATACTGAGGGAGACGGCTGATGTGATTGCAGAGCCATTGACCATTATCTTTGAAAACTTGTGGTGATTGGGGGAGGTATCGGATGATAGGAAAAGAGCAAATATAGTGCCCTTCTTTAAAAAAAAAAAGAGAAAAAGGAGGATCTAGGGAAGTACAGACTGATCAGCATCACCTCAGTCCCAGAAATATCATGGAGCAGGTCCTCAAGGAATCCATTTTGAGGCACTTGAAAGAGAGGAAGGTGATCAGGAACAGTCAGCAAGAATTCACCAAGTGCAAGTCATGTCTGACCAACCTGATTGCCTTCTATGATAAGAAGACAGGCTCTATGGATGTAGGGAAAGCGGTGGATGTGATATGCCTTGACTTTAGCAAAGTTTTTGATATGGTCTCTCACAGTATTCTTATCAACAAGATAAAGAAGTATGGGTTGGATGAATGGACTATAAGGTGGATAGAAAGCTGACTAGATCACCAGGCTCAATGGGTAGTGATCAACGGTCCGATGTATAGTTGGCAGCCAGTAACAAACGGGGTGCGCCAGGGGTCGGTCCTGGGGCCCGTTTTGTTTAACATCTTCATTAATGATCTGGAGGATGAGGTGGCGCGTACCCTCAGCAAGTTTGCAGATGACACTAAGCTGGGGGGAGTGGTAAATACGCTTGAGGGCAGGGATAGGATACAGAGTTACTTAGACAAATTAGATGACTGGCCAAAAGAAATCTGATGAGGTTCAACAAGGACAAGTGCAGAGTCGTGCACTGAGGGCAGAAGAATGCCATGCACTGCTACGGACTGGGAAGCAACTGGCTAGACAGTAGTTCGTTAGAAAAGGACCTGGGGGTAACAGTGGACAAGAAGCTGGATATGAGTCAACAGTGTGCTCTTATTGCCCAGAAGGCTAATGGCATATTGGGCTGCCTTAGTAGGAGCATTGCCAGCAGATCAAGGGAAGTGATTATTCCCCTCTATTTGGTACTGGTGAGGCCTCATTTGGAGTATTGTGTCCAGTTTTGAGCCTCCCCCACTACAGAAAGGATGGGGACAAATTGGAAAGAGTCCAGTAGAGGTCAACAAAAATGATTATGGGGCTGGAACACATGACTTATGAGGAGAGGCTGAGGGAACTAGGCTTCTTTGGTCTGCAGAAGAGAAGAATGAGGGAGGATTTGATAGCAGCCTTTAACTACCTGAAAGGGGGTTCCAGGGAGGATGGAACGAGTCTGTTCCAATGGTAGTAAATGACAGAACTAGGAACAATGGTCTCCAGTTGCAGTGGGGGAGGTCTAGGTTTGATATTAGGAAAAAGTTTTTCACTAGGAGGGTGGTGAAGCACTGGAATGGGTTACCTAGGGAGGTAGTGGAATCTCCATCCTTCGAGGTTTTTAAGGCCTGGCTTGACAAAGACCTGGCTGGGATGGTTTTGCTGGGGTTGGTCCTGCTTTGAGCAGGAGGTTGGACTAGATGGCCTCTTGAGGTCCCTTTCAACCCTAATCTTCTATGATTCTATGTAGAAGTCCTGCTTCTCTTCTCAACTTTGTTTCCCTTCACACAGACAACTCTTGTGTTGAGTTTAGTGTAATTTAATAGTGATACCTCTAACTTACTATATTACTTCTTTTTAAGTATTCACTAAATATTCCATTTTGACACCACACTGATAGGTGCCACCTTTGATTCACTCAATTTCTAAAATCCTAAAATAATCCTTCCTTAAGGCAGACTTACATGAAAAAGAAAACATGTTGCTATAACGTGGAAGGAGGAGGTGGCCAGTAAGCAATCACTAAGATTGCTTCAATCTGGGAGAAAAAAATAAGTTGCTGTAGGTGGTGGGTTTACTAAAAGTCTTTATGGTTAAACGAGAACTTTAAAAAAGACCAACTTTATGACTAACTGCTTAAATGCCCAAATATAAATTGAGGTGATTTCAGTTCACGTATACTTTTATCTTTCCAGCCCACCTGGCAGGTTGTGTCAAAGCAGCCATATTTGCAGACTTCCTGCTCCACTGTGACCCTCTGGCATGCAGTGGGATAGTGACATCATGATCAGCATTAGAACAGGAAGCCTGCTGATGGGTATAAGATAAATATTGAAATAAAAGGACTTTATTTATCAGCTCAAATAATTCTATAAATATCAATATTAAAAAACCTCAGAGAATGGATATTGTGGGTCTGGTTCTTAGTAGATCTGCAAAGAAAATTAAGTAAATTAAAAGGGCACTTGAACTGAAATTTCCTCTGATTGTATTCATTTGGGAGTACACAGGATAGTATAGTAAAACCGAGTAACTTAAAAATAGTTTAAAAACATTTCAACACACCTACACTTATTTTTATGGTATTTAGTAGGTCTGACAGCATAGCAAATACATAGTTATTTTAAAAACTACAATGCACACACAGAGTTGAACTGAAGTCTGAATTAATCTGACTATCCTCAACACAAACCAGTCTTGCAGGCCAGGATGGTAGATGTGTACTATAAAATCACCAAATAAAACTTAGGACTATGATGAAATTTTAGGATATATTTCCATCAGCCAATTATGCTTATGTGTTTCAAGTTCTCCAACTGCTACTGAATGTTACAAATAGTATACGAGACGTTTTAGGAAATACACCAGGTACGTGCTAATATGTCAATGGTACTTCAGTGGTTCTTCAGTGGACAGAGGCAACGCAATCATTAAAATTATTAAGGAGACAATGCAACCAGATGTTCAGGTCAAGCTGACTTTACTTTGTGAAATTAGGTGATGCACAATTATTTCTAATTATTTTCTTATTTATAATTTGTACATATGCGGCTAATAACATGTAACATATTATAACGCACATCTTTTTGTATTAAAACAGGGTTAAGAACTATCATGACTGACTGATCAAAAACAAATATTTTTTAATAAAAGATTGTCTGTGCAGTATTCAGTTTGCAAACACTAATAACTTTTCATTTGATTAAGCAAATACCTACAGGCACTACTCAATTGTGTGGAGGTAAGCTTGAAAGTAATGTTAGATTTAAGGCTTATCTATCGATCTGGATCCAATTCTCCAAAGAGCTCCACAGCATAATTGGTGATTATTGTGATGTCATGACAACACAAGGTAAATTTATGACATTGCAAAGCAAATACAACACAACACTGGTCTGGGCCTCTTTACAGGATTAATTCATCCCTTCCCAGAAACTTTAATCTAGAAAAAATGATAAAGCTTTTTGAGTTGAAGGAGCTCAGAAAAAAACAAACACACTTGAAGCAGGTAAACTTGTTTACTACTTCACTATAAAAACAGGCAGATTAATTCTTAAAAAATTCATTTAAGAAATATGAGAATCGTGACTTATACATGTTTCAAAACTATAATAAATTTTAAGACTAGTTGCATAACCCTGAAAAAAGGGTTTTAAAATTGAAACACAGAAGCACCTCGACTTTAGCAATGCCTGTGAGCACTGCCATAAAAAGAAATTCATGTTGCCCCTGTTCTACTCTAGTCATTTATGGCATATTCAAAAAGGGATTTTAAAATAATATTTGATTAGCGTTCAAGTCAGAACTTGGACTTACTCTGCCCCGTTCAACTTGAGTGGTCAACATTACAACCATAGATGAACCTTGCTCCCAAGTCATCTGCCAAAAATCAGGACAAGTGTTCGGTAATGGACCCTGACAAGCAATGTACTGGTTTATTATGCTGGAAGAAGGGATTTCCATCTAAAAGAAAACAAAATCATAATTATTTTAGTTGTTAAACAACATTACTCTCATGGCAACTTTAATTTATGTGCCACAAATTTAGCCTTTCCTAGATAATTTAATTTAATTTATAAAAATATGGGAAGACTGAATCAATAATGTTGATACTATTTATTAAAATATTTGTCACCAGGTCACCAATAAAAGAGCACACAAAACAAAAGATCCCTGTCAACACGGAGGAGAACTTTTCATATTTAAAACCATTAAGAAATCCAAATATGTATCATTTAATTAACTGACAGAATTTAATTGCCAAATACCTGTGCTGTCAAGACCATAGGTCACAATGAAAGGTGTATGAAAAAACATGACAGTTCAGTGTCAAAATAATTTGGGTAAAAGTATACTCATTAAATCAGCTGTTTACAATACTTGATCATTTAAGTACTAATCCTGGAATCAAATATCTTTCCTTTGTGTTCCTGAAGTGAAAAGTTAGCTGTACTTTTGTAGTTACTGACTATAAGACAAAGACCTATCATGCTGAACTTTACTAGTCTTAAACATTGTTACAACAATGTGCATTGGGTTACTTGTGCTAGTTTTAACTCTAGATGGCTACTTTCTCCCAACAATGACCTCATCTGAAATAAAATTCAGGCTCTCGTTGCTGCACATAAAATCTTTCAATTTGACTGAGAGTTATTAGGAAATTATCAACCACTGTCTTTTAGATAAACAAATCTACTAATATTTAAGCCAATTGATTAAAGAACTCCCCAGCCACTCTAGTCGGTGTTAGATTTGAGACACATTTACAAGGAGAGTGAATTATCTTTTTTTTTTTTTTTAATACATTTTCCACTGAAAAGGTGCAGTAATATTTTGCAAATCAATTGTTCTTCTCCAGAATGCTACCACACTGTACTTACAAGTATGAATGACAAAGTTCAACTCACATTTATATAATTTGCATTGATGTAGTCATCATTACTCTTCAAAATGACCCGTGTAGCATCATCTGAAAAAATATTTAAAGAATTTATTTTTTTACCAAGTACAATTAAATATTTTAACTTAAAAACTTATACATACACATACACAAAGAGACACTTACAAGGCGAAATGTCTCTGTATCTGTTTTTGGAAATGTTTTGAGGTAATTTGGCACAAGACATTGTCATTCCAGGCTTCTTCCTATACAGTTGCTAGAACAGAATAAAGATGGTCATATAGTAACAGGCACAACATACTATTACTCATAGGATTCATTAGCATTAAATTAACTGTAGACATTTTTAAAGCATATGTAAATTACAAAAGCCAACATACATCATATAACACAAACATGAAAACATTGTTTCCTATTCACAAGCATGATGCTAGAAAGGTGAAGATACTACATTATTTTTGTTCTTTTACAAGATCATTCAAGCAGCTGGACTATGTGCTCACTAAATTTGCTCAAAAGGCATTGGCTGAGAAACTGATTTGTAAACCCCAAATTGTTGCAACAGGCATGTATCTGGACAATGGCCAATACTACAGGTACTGTTGGAATAGCAGACGCAGTCCACTGCATCTTATTACAGTGTTTTGGGCTATCAGAACCATACTGTGTGCAGATCCTACTAGCTATGCTACTGCTACTCCCTGAGCCTTCCATAATCATCTTCCTGCACTCCTACCTGGTGTTGCAATGAATCTTGGCCTCTGAGGACATGGGGTGTGCATGGCATACATTTCCCCTGCAGGAGTTCTGCTGTATTATGGTACATATTACCCCTAATTGAACCAGCACACGTCTTAATTCAAAGAAATATACTGAAGAGCCCCCACACTTAGACAAATTAGATGACTGGCCAAAAGAAATCTGATGAGGTTCAACAAGGACAAGTGCAGAGTCGTGCACTGAGGGCAGAAGAATGCCATGCACTGTTACTGACTTGGGAGCAACTGGCTAGACAGCAGTTCGTTAGAAAAGGACCTGGGGGTAACAGTGGACAAGAAGCTGGATATGAGTCAACAGTGTGCCCTTATTGCTAAGAAGGCTAATGGCATGTTGGGCTGCATTAGTAGAAGCATTGCCAGCAGATCAAGAGAAGTGATTATTCCCTTCTATTCGGCACTGGTGAGGCCTCATTTGGAGTATTGTGTTCAGTTTTGGGCCTCCCCTACTATAGAAAGGATGGGGACAAATTGGAAAGAGTCCAGTAGAGGGCAACAAAAATGATTAGGGGGCTGGAACACACGACTTGTGAGGAGAGGCTGAGGGAACTAAGCTTGTTTAGTCTGCAGAAGAGAAGAATGAGTGGGGATTTGATAGCAGCCTTTAAATAACCTGAAAGGGGGGTCCAGGGAGGATGGAACAAGGCTGTTCTTGGTGGTAGTAAACAACAGAATGAGGGGCAACGGGCTCAAGTTGCAGTGGGGGAGGTCCAGGTTAGATATTAGGAAAAACTCTTTCACTAGGAGGGTGGTGAAGCACTGGAATGGGTTACCTAGGGAGGTGGTGGGATCTCCATCTTTAGAGGTTTTTAAGGTGCAGTTTGACAAAACCCTAGCTGGGATGGTTTTGCTGGGATTGGTCCTGCTTTGAGCAGGGGGTTGGACTAGATGACTTCCTGAGGTCCCTTCCCACCCCCGTCTTCTATGATTCTATGCTTCAGTAATCTTAGTTTTAATACAATAATATTAAAAAGGTATTATTTTTGTCTTAATTTTCAGTTCCAAGGGACACAAGATTGGTAAGCCAAAAATGTAACTTACTTTTTTTCCCTTTGTGTAACTGTCCACAAAATGCATTTTTAAAAATTCTTTTGTACAAAATGAATGCTCATTTTTTCAAAAACAAGTCTATAAACCAAATGAGCAACCCCATAACAACAACCACTTATAAACATATGATGGAGGAAAGAGAGTTTTTGCAAGGAAACAGATATCAAGCTTCCAGGGAATTACTATAGATAATAAGTAGTAAAAAAATGTCAAAACTATGAAAAGAGCTCTGTATTATTTATTAAGCACAAACCCGTCCCAAAGAGCTTCAATCCATTTTAAACATAGTCCATAGAGCACACCCACATACTTTACAGTCTGATACTGTTTTCATTAAAAGCAATGGGAATTTTGCTATGGAATTAAGTGAGAGCAGATTATTATATTAAAAGGGATTTTCATTTGTCGAGTTACTTTACTAATGCAATATATTCTCTTGTCCTTCAACCATACTATCTAATTCACCTGATTTCAGAAACTCAACTGGGGTAAGCTGTGTCAGTATTTTGATGGGATACCACCATACAACACCTAGAAGGTTGAGGAAGTGGTTGTGTTGATTCAGAAGATGGTATTCTTCTCTGTGAGTCAGTAACGAGCCAATGTACAAGCATGGTATTAAGGGGAACTGCACTGCTCTCTTCAAAATAAATAATAAATATCAATTACTTCTTCTTTTTTTTTTTTTTAAATAAGTTCTACTGCATTTTAAAATTAGGACAGTATTTTCTAGTGTTCTGATCTGGTACTTACATTTCATCTAAAATCTTCCCTGCACTTTAAACTGTGTATAGTATTCTTCACTTCCTGTTTTAACTTGGGTTCCCATCCAGAGGTGGGTAAAATGAACTCTGGGAATAGACTGTAGACTTGTGTAAAGCTTCCTACATCTTTTAGATATTCTTGGATATGAAATATGTTATATAAGCATAAGATTATAATTACAAAAACATGGAGTTACACTGTAAAGCTGTTTATAACTAATAAAAATGTATATTGAACTAGATAGCTAACATTTATTCTATGGTAACTATTTTGCACCTCTAGTATTTTAACACAAAAGTTACTTGATGACTGGTTGTTCTTTCTTTACAGCAAACGAGTCAATTGCCTTGTTGACAGATTCAAAACTCACTCTGTTCGTAGAAGCTAATTATTACCCAGGAAGAGACTGCTGGTACGTGCATACAACAACACATGGTACATTACTTACATCAAACTGAGCCAGAATAGTTCCAGTGATAAGCCCCTCTGCTAGTTGAATCATAGATTCCCTCAGAGCATTATCATCCTGAAGGACACCATCCAGTGGAGATTTCTCAGGGATGTACTGGAAGTCAGGCTCACTCTCTAGTTTCTCTTCCACCACATCATAAACAGCTACAATAAATAATGGTAGGAAAGTTGAGGGAGGCTCTAACCTGGCATGTGCTTTGGCTGGAACAATGAATGCTCATCTTTTAAATTAAGAAAAATGGCAATTCAGTATTTCTTCTACAGGAAAATCTATGGTAGAGTACCATTAAGAGTCTGACAATCCATATCAGCAAAAAATTCAGTATTGAAATCATTACAGTCCACACTAAAACTACATTGTTATTTAGTTTAATTGATTGCCTAAGTGAAAATCCATTTCTTACTCACCAATACTGCTAAAACCCTGCTCCCTAATCCCACTCATATCATGCCTTGTTTACTGTAACTTTCTCCTCTCTAGTCTCCCAGATTCCACATCACATTGCTCAAGTCACTGTAGTACCTGAGTTTATCTTTTTGTTTTGCATTTCATTTTGCAGGGGATTAATTAGGCTAAAACTGGCAGACCACTGGCTAGAATGGCACTCGTAGGGTCCATTATAATTTTATGAACACTCTGTGTAAGTACTGCCTTTAAACAAATATGTACTCAAATACATATGGTAGAGTATATACTATAGCACACAGCATATGTTTTTTTGAAAAATTTGTCCTTAAAGTAGAACACTGTGAAATATGAATGAGGAAATTATGGCTACTTCTAAATTCTTCATTTTAAGACTTTTCATTTAAACCACAACTATAACCAACACACAAAGGGGTGAAATGGCTTAAATACATAGAATGGGAACTAACACAATTAAATGAAGGAAGCCAGAATCATTTGTCAGTTGGTTGAGGTGCTTCAGTAGAGTGATTTCAACTATTCCAATTATTTCTCAGTATACTTTTCTGTTAAATGGCTCTTTATTGTGATTGTGTAGGGGAGCAGAATTAAACACCCAGCAGCCGACTGTTGACAACCTTCCAACAGTATATATGCCACAAACATACTGTACAAGTTTGTTTTTTTTAAGCATTTTCTTTTATTAATCCCCCCTCCAGTAGAAATGTTACCAATAATTCTCAATTGCTTTGAAGATATATTTTAAGTTTTTGAATATTGTCATGCCTATGTGACAATTTCCAAAGACATCCAAGATTGCTGTTTTGGGACAGACTATCCTCCACACTACAATCAATTTGTACAATCATCTGGCCATTTTACTCCTGTTGGAATTCTGCAACTGTTGCATTTGGAGTCATACTACTGCTGCAGAATTCCAACAGGAGTACCATTTATACCTAATGTGATTCAGGAATAAAATTTAAGTAGAGCCCTCTCACTAAAAATACCCAATTATTTTTCATATCCCAATTTTGGGGATTTAAAATGTGTTTTGAACACTGACTATTACAGGCATGAATGCTTGCAGTATAAGGTATTTCTCTGTATTTGTATATGATTGAAATGCTGCCTTCTTGTTGTAATCATATGTACTTTTTGTACGGGGGAGCTCCTTTTTGTAAAGAGTATTAGTATCCTTATCTCAGGACATAATGTTAAGGTTAGGGAGAAGGGGAGGGAAGATTTGTTGTATTACATATAAATCACTCACCATTGGGTCGAACTAGGAGCACAAGTCCTCCTGAGTGCCTCTCACAGCTATCTTTAATAAACATGACAACTTGATCATGGGTATGTTCTGCTATATCCCTGCCATTTATCAGTACAACCTGGTCACCTTCATTCAAACGAGGGACACAGAGGTCAGCCTGCAACATGAAACATATTACATTTTACAAACACAGAGCGCTCTAAAAACATAGCTTTTGTATTTTGTTACTTTAAAATAGCAACCTAAGAAACA
This sequence comes from Emydura macquarii macquarii, assembly GCF_026122565.2. Lineage (NCBI taxonomy): Eukaryota > Metazoa > Chordata > Testudines > Chelidae > Emydura > Emydura macquarii. The sequence goes on from NW_027130397.1 coordinate 15,842, forward strand.
ACGTAACTGTATTCAGGAATCTGAATTCTACCAGACTCATTTATATGGTTGCCACATTGGATCAAATGATATATAAACTGTTACATAATACAGCAGCAGTGCCATTCATATGAATACTTCAATTCAGAACTGGGAGGAGTCTGTCATTTCAACATGCCTTTCTGCTGCTATTACTCCTTGCACTGTGTGAAATTAAATGCTTGGATAAGCTCCCCAGTGTTTGAATTATATTTTGCATTAACAGTAGGGATGTAGGACAAGATCAGAAATTTCAGAAGGGAGGGCAGCAGCATGGCAAAACCTTCTCCAATTCAATTTCACAAACCTAAAGGCTGCAACCTTCTAATATCACATTCAGGCCAACAGGAAGAGGATGAGGGCCAAAGGAAATGCAACAAATCCAGGTAATCTGGGCAAAAAGAACCAGCAAGGGAAAATACTATTTATGTTACAATTTAACCATGGTTGCAGAGAGGAAATGGCAGTGCATTCACCATTTACAGCACTGCTAGATGTTTAAACCATTAATGCAAAATTAACTGCTATACAAACAAACCAATTTGTGATGGAGAAAAAAAGAGGAAAAAATAATTAACTGGGATAAGAGCAATCTAATACAAGGATGTCAACATATACAGTTTAATGATTTTATTTAGATCACAGCTACTTTTATTTTATAATGTAAGCAAATTTGTGGCTTATTCTATTAATTTCTGACAGGTGCACAACACAGAGCTGGCATCACAAAGGCTGAAAAGCAAGTCATTACTTTTGGCAATCAACTGCCACAATATTGTGCCTAGTTTGAAGACATTACTGGTGCTCACTGAACACTAGAAACCACCACCACCACATCAGACCTGATGAATGATTCATTACGTCTGATTTAATCTAAATCTTGGCATTACATCTGTCAGCAAAAACAAAAGGGATTTGCAATTTTTAACAGCATAAAAGTTTATCTCAATACAATTTATGTGATAAAATCCCATGAATGTCTAAATTAAAAATTTATGCTAAATAATGTTTTTAGGATGCATTATATATCAAGAGTCAAGAAACAGTTATTACACAACTTATAATCATGAGCACTGATGAAACTTGTATTAATTGAGAAAATATTTTTTTTTTATTATTGATAGAGTATTCACCACACTAAACTATGAACTCTAATTTTTCTTAAAAAAGAACTCAATCACGAACGGCATTATAAGCAGTTTACCTTTTATTACATGGTCTTTTATAAATTTCTGCATTAAAGTGATTTTGGGGAGACTATAGTTTGTAGTTTATTTTCATTCTACTGTTCTCCTTTAATTAGCAAAATGTATTTTTTAACATTATGTTTTAAATGTATTTAATTCCAACATTTAATTGTCCATTTCTTTCATTTATTATATGAGGCAGTTAAAGAATAAGGTATGGGGAATAAATACTACCCTAAGGTAATACGTTAGAGCAGTTTTATTCCTAGCAAGATATGGCAGGAATGCTTCCCCTTCAAGCAAAGAGCAAACACCAAGGAAAGGACTTACAATAATTATGATCACAAACACTGAATTAGAGAGACAAGGCAGGTGAGGTAATATCTTTTATTGGACTAACTTCTGTTGGTTGCTTGTCTCTCTCACCAACTGAAGTTGGTCCAATAAAAGATATTACCTTACCCACCTTGTCTCTCTAATATCCTGAGACTGACACGGCTACAACAACACTGCACACAGCTAATTAAACGACACCATTTCCAAGTTTCTTTGACAACTTACAGGTGTTCCTGGAGCTACCCTGGACACTATTACAGGCATCTTCTGGTCATATCCTCCCTTAAAAAAAAAAAAATCAATGAGTCACAAATCTTGAGTGTCATTGAACAATCTTTAAAAATATGAACAGACATCTATTTTTCACTACCTTTACATTGAAGCCAAATCTTCCATTTTCATCTGGTTTCATTCTGATCAAAACAAGATTGTTATGGGGAACACCACCATTGGGCTAAAGAAAAAGGAAGTATATAACATTACATGTAATTTGTTCTCAGTTAATGCAGACTTTAAAGAAAGATTGCTCTTATACTACAGCTGTTCTAAATGTCCTCATCAAACGTCTAGTAATTGCTACTTGGGCCCTGAGAAAGCAGCAATAACCATGCAAATTGTTTCTCCCACTCTAATTAGATTTGGGGGCTCATGCACTGCACTCAGAGTTGCTGTACACAGCTAATCTGTAAACGTGTTCTCCTGAAAGCAAGCTGGCAAAATAAGGAACTTTTCAAATCATAAACTGACTAATACTTAAGTCACTTGTAATTTTATAAATTACTGCAATGCCAAGTGGAGATGTTACAAATGTGCTGTGAGGGCAGTAAAAATGTTTTGTTATATAACTTGGGTAGGTCACATAACCTGAGTGTCTTAGTTTGCACTGCCTGCAACTTGGGCTTAATAATGCGGGCAAGTTTAACAGGGAGCTCCTAGCCCTAAATATGACCTCTCCAGGAACAGTTTGAAATATTAATGTGAGGCTTTTACTACTCATGCTCCAGGGCTGTCTGGGGAGGAATATGAAGTGCCCGATGCTGATAGAGCTCTGTGACTATAATCCACCCTTCCCCTACCCCACATCATTTATTTGATTGAGGCAACATTGGAAGTCCTCTCACTCCACCCACAAACTCTTATCAGGAAATTCCTATCCACTGTTCTCTGTACCTCCTCCCACATAAAATGCAATTATACACCTTTTCTATACTTCATTCAGCTCCTTCAGAACAGCACTGACCCAGGTGGTATGACGGAGCCATCTGAGGAAGCTATAGATATGTAGAAGATAACACACTGAATCTTGTGCCTTTCAACAAGGTGTCATTTCAATGGCTCTGAATTTGCTTGCACTAGCCCCGGATACTTACCCTACCTCACCGGGATGTGATGATTAGTCATTGTTTGTACAGCACTTAGAGGAGGATGCAAAGTGTTAAATATTAAACAATTTTACTGCAAATTAAAGGGATTGATATTCAACTTTTAAAAAATCCATTCCCCTCTGGCCACATCAGACTACTTGAACCTGCAAAGTTCAACTTGCAAAAGAATTCTGCAGAGTGTTGTGGCAAGCGCTGGAAAGGAAGTGTAATTTCATCTGGAGGATCCAGTTTGATGAATGTCAACCTTCAAAAGAAACCTCCTCCCCACAAGTCACCCACCTTATCACTGACACGACTACACAGTAGAAATCCCTTGATTTCAGAAGATACTTATGGTGTTGGAGAGGGGAAGGTTGGGGATAAGGAACAGTGTAAATTCGGCTAACAATAGGGAGGGAGGTTTGTGAGCTTCCCGGCCATGTAAACCACCTCAGCCTATGTTTGCTGAACATTGGAAGAATAGACTGAGGTTCACAGACAGAATGAATCTCAACCAACACTAACTGCAGAAAATATGAGGTGACTATTTTTTGTCACTGAACACCAGAGCACACAAAAACTATTAGGAGGAAAGTAGTTTCTACATGGTTTAAAAGCAACCCCTCTGGACTAATTTACAATGAAAACTCTGGTTAAAGAACACTAAAAGGGATCCTTTCAAACTGGTTCTAGGTACTTGGGGACACAGCCACTTCCAAAGGTTCCTCAACTGAAGTGATTCTTTGAGGGGTTTTTAAGATCTTGTGAATGATGGAACAGCCATTGTTTCAATATTTGCCCCAAAGATCCAATAACTGGGTCCATCACACACGAAAGCGATTGAGTAAATGGATTAAAGAGGAGGAAATGCAGATTTTTCCTTAAAATAATATTCCGAGATGCAGCAGATTGAGAGAAGAAATTTTAATTGTTTAAGAACTTTAAGTGCAGTTTTACTCTGAAAAGCAACTCTTAAAAAAAGGCATCAGGAAATGATATGTTTATTGTGTCTTCAGGATTCCTCTCTCAAATGTGCTTGGGTTTTCTAATGAAAAGATGCTTTGTGTAACTGCAAGCCCTTGTGCTTTGAGAGTGAAACTGAGTTCTTTCCCCTCTCATGACATTGAAAATTAAAGGCTCAGCAGACCAAATTAGACATTCAATTATACCTGTGTAGTCCCATTGCCTTTAGTGGGTTTGCACAGGTTTAACTCATGGGAGTTTAACAAATATTAAGTTTACGATGCATAAGAAGGAATACAATCCAGCTTATTCTGCCACAACTGCATTTGCTTTGCAGGAATAATCAGAGTAAAAAACAGTTGAAAGATATTTGTCACTTGACTCAACTGAACATGACTGAATACACGCTAGGAAGAGATCTGGTAAGAGGGGTCGTTTTTTACACAGATAAGGCGGATGAGGTAATATCTTTTATTGGACCAACTTCTGTTAGTGAGAGAGACAAGGTTTTGAGCTCACATAGAGCTCTTCATATCAGCTCTGCAAGACCTCGGAAGCTTGTTTCTCACCAACAGAAGTTCGTCCAATGAAAGATATTACCTCACCCATCTTCTCTCTCTAAGGGTATGCCTACACAGCAAAAAAACCCCACAGCTGGTCCTTGCCAGCTGACTTGGGCTCAGGTGGTGGGGATGTTTCACTGCTGATAGACTTCTGGGCTTGGGCTGGAGCCCAGTGTCTAGAATCCTGTGGAGTACGGGGGTCCCAGAGCTCCAGCCTGAGCCTGGAAGTCTAAGGAGCAATGAAACAGCCCCAGAGCCTGAGATGGCTGACAAGGGCCAGCCATGGGTTTTTCTTTGCTGTGTAGACATACCCTAAGATCCCGTGACTGACGGGACTAGAAGAACACTGCATACAACAATGGAAGATGGTAGTTTTACAGAATCATTTTTCAGAGCAGAACCACATATTAACATGACTCAAATTAGCATAAATATAGAAATAAATGGTTAGAAGTTTTATTTCATGGTTTAATTTAAATTAAATGTATTTACAGTTTTGCCAACTCTCTCAATTTTATTGTAAGTCTCAAAATATCTGATGTTTTACTTAAAGCACAGCTCAAGAATCATGTGGGGGAAAACTCAGTTTCCATTTATAAAAATGTTTCTAGCCCTCATGGTTGTAGATGAAAGTTTGAAAATGTGACCTCCATGAACCCCTCAAAAGCTCAAAATCCAGAAAGAAAATAACCCAAATGTATTATTTTTTAAAATTTTAATTTTGGGGGGCCTGATTCATATTTTTGAATGTGTGAGATTGGCACTACCTGTGTATGTAGTATTTACACATCTGCTTTTAAACCTATGGGCAAATTCACTGCCAAAATGGGAGGTTTGTTAGAAATATCTGCAAGTACTGGAAAACTAAGTAAGTGTCACAGGAAGAAAGGATGCCCCTAAAATAACTTTGTATGCCATTCAAATAATTTAGCTTGGTGAAACTGACATGGGAACACTGAAAAAATGGAAAGATTAGTGGGGGGGGGGGGGGGCAGTGAACAGATCTGATTGGTGAGATTATATATATTACGAATGACATAAATGGCTGCAATATAAAGCATGCATATGAGTTCCACAGAAATATATCAGTAGTTATTTCTACAAAAGCCAGACCATCATCCAGAGGAAAACCAAGATGATTAAACTTTGACCCATTAGCTTACTGTGGATTTTTCCGGTGATGCGGGCACATCAAATGTTTCATTAATATGGTTATCCAGTTCTTGCTGAGAGTGTGAATAATGAATTTGGTTCCAACTGTTCTTTTTAGATTGTTTGGGTGGTAATGCAGGAGGTTGCCCATCTGTAGGGGTCTCTTGGGATCTGGATACAAAAATAAAATGGTAGAGGGAGAAAATTTTATTTGAAAGTTCTTAGGACTCCAAGTAAACTGAACAAGTGGCTAAAAGAACAAAAATGTCAGATTTTTGGTAACTTTCAAACTCTGGGGTTATCTGAAGGGTTCAATTTTGTGGATATGATTGCTACGGCATATATGAAAGTGCATATGTTAAGCAAAGTATATTTAAAAAAGAATGGTGAATATTCAAAGATTCATTAATCTAGAGTATTCTTGTTCAGTGTATTGTTTCTTTTCAACAGCTTACCTACTCTTTTAATCCACTTCATCAATATGTTGGAGATTGCTTTATAAATTTCAGACATTGCTGCTGCTAATCTATTTCTAAAACAAATATACATCATTTAATATTTTTTCCCAAGGAGAAAAGCAATTAATTCACATCTTAGATTGCCTGTAAATTAAGCTTTAAAAATAAAGCCAAGTTCAGTTTTGAGCAAATTAGCACAATTAAGAATTTTACAGTACTCAGTTTTTGTACTTTTAACAGCAAGATAATTTAAAATCCAAGCCAACATGAAAAAACTTCACACACTTTGTGCATTAGCTTCTTAAAATCCCATTTGATTTGCAAGTACTAAACATGTGATTGTGTGTGCAATTCACAATTTCCCATGCTCTAATTTGCAATTGTGTGCATACAATTCAGGAACACATTTTTAAATATAGACTTGCTTCTCAAATTTAGCCTAAGAGAAAATATGTATAGTCAATCGGTTTTAAATGGCATTTTTATCATTGATTTACCTGATTGATGTTTAGCAATACTGCCAAAAATCCGATTAGCTTCAGCAAAGCTTTGTATTTCTGTACTAGTACACACACTTGTTAGGTCTGAGTCTGCGGTGCTGTAGTTTAACACAGCATACCAATTAATGCTGTGCATTTATATATTATAGTAGATACTCCCTTTACCACTTTTTATGGCATAAGAATTTAACTGCATAATTCTCTCATGGGAAATGCATCTTTCATTATAAGGCTTTACACTTATAAATGAAGGGGAAATTCTTCAGACACACAAGAGGAGCAGTCATGTGCTTAGCTCCCTTTAAAAATCAGCACCGCAATACTAACAATGGTATGTCCCTTGCTATCCACCAACTGCATTCAAACCCATTTTTATTAAGCACCTACCTATTTATTATGACTCCAATGGTGGAGCACTACTGTAAAGTTAGGGCCTAATCCTGACATAAGTGTTTAAAACCTTAGAAACTTTAAAAACTACGTTTTTAGTGTTTTTAAATTTAAATGCCTAATCCTGACGTAAGTTTACGTACTAAACACTAAGGATATGTTTACACTGCCGGGGCTGCATGGATCGATGCAGCGGGCTGTGGAGACCCATCCAATCGACCCTGGTAATGCTCTCCGGTCGAAGCCATTAATCCACCCCCACCCGAAAAGAGTAAGGCTGCATTGACTGGCGGGTATCTACCGTCAATCCAGTGCAGTGGAGATGCCGCGGTATGGCAAAGTGAGCAAGTCAACGCGAGATAGATACACAAGCTACATTATGTAGCTTATGTATCTCTCGTCGACCGCCAGCAGCAGTGTAGTCCAGGCCTTAGGCACTTTAATAACTAACATGAGCATTCCTGCTGACTTCAATTGGTCTAATCACATATGAGCCTTACTTTGCTAACAGTTGATTATGAAAAGACAAAAAGAGTCCTGTAGCACCTCAAAGACTAACAAATTTCTGCGGGCATAAGCTTTCATGGGCTGCAACCCACTTCGTCAAATGCATGAAGTGGAAATCACAGATAGGAGGTATAAATATACACATCCAAGGGTAAGAAACATAACAATGGGGAGGGCAAGTGCTAACAAAGTCAAATCAGTTAGGGTAGATGAGGCCTATTCACAGCCGTTGATTAGAAGGTGAGAATGTGTGAACAGTGACAATTACTTCTTGTAATGAAAGAACCATTCCAAGTCCCTATTCAGACCCAGTCTGATTGTGTCAAGTTTGCATACGAGTTCCAACTCTGCAGTTTCTCTTTGAAGTTTGTTTTTGAAATTTTTTTGTAGAAGTATGGCAACTTTCAAGTCCGCTACAGAGTGTCCTGGAAGATTGAAGTGCTCTCCTACTGGCTTATGGATGTTACCCTTTTTTATGTCTGATTTGTGTCCATTTATTCTTTTGCGTAGTGACAGTCCGGTTTGGCCAATGTACATGGCAGAGGGGCATTGCTGGCACATGATGGCATATATTATATTAGTAGATGTGCAGGTGAATGAGCTCCTGATGGTGGGGTTGTTGTGGTTAGGACCTGTGATGGTGTCACTAGAGTCGATGTGCGGGCAGAGCTGGCAACAGGGTTTGTTGCAGGGATAGGTTCCCGGGTTAGTGTTCTTGTTGTATGGTGTACAGTTGCTGGTGAGTATTTGCTTCAGGTTGGGGGGCTGTCTGTAAGCAAGGATAGGCCTGCCTCCCACAGCTTAAGCGAGTGAGGGATCATCTTCTAGGACAGGTTGTAGATCCTTAATAATATGTTGGAGAGATTTTAGCTGGGGGCTGTAGGTGATGGCCCGTGGTGTTCTGTTGTTATTTATCAATTAATTATGAGATATTATAACACTTCAACTCAATTGGCTGCAAGATCTAAAGTATCTTGGACAGCAACACATGAAATTCAATATAATAGATGTATAATTTATTTAACTGTAATTAAAGCAAAAGACAGATCACAAGGCTATGGTCATTAGGTAAAAAGGAAAATTATGGTGGTTGTTATACAAGTAACATTAAATGAGGGAACATATTTTCTGATAAATGAATTATTTAAGCCAGTGGCTCTCAACCTTTCCAGACTACTGTACCCCTTTCAGGAGTCTGATTTGTCTGATGTTCCTACAAGTTTCACCTCATTTTAAAACTACTTGCTTACAAAAATCAGACATAAAAATAAAGTGTCACAGCACACTATTACTTTTCTTAAAGTAAAAGTAAAATAAAATTTCTTATTGTCTCATTTTTACCATATAATTATAAAATAAATCAATTGGAATATAAATTTTGTACTTAATAGTATATCGAGCCATATAAACAAGTTTATTGTCTTTATGAAATTTTAGTTTGTACTGACTTTGCTAGTGTTTTTAATGTAGCCTGTTGTAAAACTAGACAAATATCTAGATGAGTTGATGGAAGACCTCTGTTGATTGAGAACCACTCATTTAAGCCACACACAAATGTCTTTGCAGCTGACAGTGGAATGAGGAAAGGAATAGTTATTTAGAAATGTATGTAGCTTTCCCCTTAAAGTTTTGATGCACTATAATTAAAGCCCTTTGTATTAAGTATTGATTGATTTTCCTGAAAAATTCCTGAGTTTCTGGAAAAAACAGTATTTGGGTTTTACTGATTTTTCACCTGTAATTATTGGCCCCCTCATGGACAGAGCCCCCTCCTGACCTTTCAGAATGGGAATTGACAGGACTGTGGTGAAAGGCTAGGGTTAAGAGGGGGCTGTGACCAACAGGAGAAGCAGATGGGGCTCTGTGCAGGTAGTCTTGGCTGCTTGGATCAGGCTCTGACCATCTAGCTCCCTGTGACACAGTAACCTCATGGCACAGGGCCCCTGTTTTTTGCAAAAAATTCCCACCTCAGATCCCACAATAGCAAACATGTCTTTCAGGATATATATTCATAAAGAATAGTATGAAAGTTATCTACTGATAGCTTGTTACTTGTCAAGTTTCATAAATATTGCAAGATATATGTAATATTTAAGGAATAATGTAATTATGTTGAAAGTATGGTTTATAGACTAGGAGTAAAAATTAGTCACCAGGGGATAATGTGTCTCAGTGATAGCTCATTCAAAAAGGAGGGAGTTGTCACCCCGCCCTGTTTAGCCAGTGATGTAATGCAAGGTTCAATGTTATAGCCTTGCTCCATCCCAAGACTTTCAATGGAAAATTATCACACACCAGCAAACAATCAAAACCATCTGGAGATAAAAAAGAATATTACAACAAGAGAAGCAAATGGGGCCAGGGCGAATGGTGAGGTCAGGAGGGGGCTCTGTCTGGCAGGGGAATCAATAGTCACAGGTGCAGTCTTTTGCTGCCCTCCTGACCCCAGCCCTTCAGCGCTGTTCTCTTCCTCTGCATTGGGGAGGGAGAAGGGCAGGGAACTGGGTCCCAGCAGATGAGACTGCTTGACCGCTGCAGGGAGAGGAAATCTTCCTCAACTGCCACATGGTGAGAATCCCCCTACCCCCTGTGAGTTTTCAGTTTTTACTGATTCTCTCCTGTTCTTTAAATTTTAAAATAAAACCCAATAAATTCCTGGGAAATTAAACAAAACCAACCAACCAAACATTAAAATGAAAGGCCTTAAATATAATAAACAAGTCTTTTTTTAAAAAGCAAACAAAATATTAGAAACCTCAAACAAATCACGTAGACACTCATTTTTGGCAGATGTAGTAATTATTTCTATATTTGAATGGAGATTATATCTATTTACCAATTTTGACAGATATGTATACCTAAATTCCAAATTTTATCAAATTAAAATATTTGCACCAGCTGGATGGTTGGAAAAACCTTCATTATTTGTATAAGCTGTAATGACTGTGAAAACAGATTCATAACAGAGTAGGAAGAAAATCATACTGAATAAGCTTATTTCAACGTGTCTTATTTTTACCTCTCTGCAAACTTCAAACTGCAACAATGGAAGCCATTTTTCATCGGTTTTTGTGGAAAGAGAAAAACTGATTACTAACATTTACTAACTAACTTTCAAGGCAGTTATAAATTATTTAGGCACTGTCCCATTATTAGTGCTTAGAGATTTTTAACTGTCTGCATATTTATTCAGTTAAAAGTCTGGCTGACTAAGGGCAGTCTTCACTGCCAGGGCTGAATGGATTGATGCAGCGGAATTGATTGAGTGGGCTGCGAAGACTCAATCGATCGCCTAAACGCTCTTCAGTCGACGCATTAAATCCACCCCTCTCTCCCCGAAAAGAGTAAAGCTGCATCAACTGGAGGGTGTCTCCTGTCAAAGCAGCGCAGTAGAGACATCGCAGTATGGCAACGTAAGAAAGTTGATGGGAGCTTGCAGATCTCCCATCAACAGCTGACGGCAGCGTAGACCAGGCCATAGTTTACTATAAACTACCTAGAGACAAAGAAAACATTCTATAAATACATTAGAAGCAAGAGGAACACCAAGGATAGGGTAGGCCCGTTACTCAATGAGGAGGGAAAAACAATAACAGAAAAGGCCAACGTGCTAAATGACTTTTTTGTTTCAGTTTTCACCAAAAAGTTTAGTAGCAACTGATTTAATGAATGCCGGTGAAAATGAGGTAGGATCAGAGGCTAAAGTAGGGAAACAAGAAGTTAAAAATTACTTAGACAAGTTAGATGTTTTCAAGTCACCAGGACCTGATGAAATGCATCCTAGAAGCTGACTGAAGAGATACCTGAGCCATTAGTGATTATCTTCTAAAAGTGATAGAAGTGGAGAGAAATTCCAAAGGACTGGAAAAGGGCTAATATAGTGCCAATCTATAAAAAGGGGAATTATAGACTAATCTGCTTAACTTCAGTACTCAAAGATAATGGAGCAAATAGTTAAGCAATCAATTTACAAAACACTTAGAAGATAATAAACTGATAAGTAACAGTCAGCATGTATTTGTCAAGAACAAATTGTGTCAAACCAACCTAATAGCTTTCTTTCACAGGGTAACAAGCCTTGTTGATGTGGGGAAGAGGTAGATGTAGTATATCTTGATTTTAGTAAGACTTTTGATACCTTCTCGCATAACCTTCTCATAAACAACCTAGGGAAATACAACCTAGATGGAGCTACTATAAGGTGAGTGCATAACTGGCTGGAAAACCATGCCCAGAGAGTAGTTATCAGTGGTTCACAGTTAAAATGGAAGAACATTTACCCAGTGGGGTCCCACAGGGATCAGTTCCGTGTCTCGTTCTGTTCAATATCTTCATCAATGATTTAGATAATGACACACAGAAAATAAAGTTTGTGGGCAATTCCAAGAGCTTTGGAGAATAGGATTAAAATTCAAAGTGATCTGGACATGGTGGAGAAATGGTCTGAAGTAAACAGAATGAAATTAAATAAGGACAAAAGCAAAGTACTCCCTTTAGGAAAGAACAATCAGTTGCACACACACAGAATGGAAAATGAATACCTAGGAAGGAGTATTGCGGAAAGGAATCTGGGTGTCATAATGGATCACAAGCTAAATACGAGTCAACAGCGTAACATGGCTGCAAAAAAAAAGTTAAAAAAGCAAACATAATTCTGGGATATATTAGCAGGAGTGTTGTACGCAAGACACAAGAACTAATTCTTCCGCTCTATTCCGCATTGATTATGCCTCAACTAGAGTATTGTTTCCAGTTCTGGGCTCCATGTTTCAGGAAAGATGTGGACAAATCGTAAGTTCAGAGAAGACAACAAAAATGATAAAGGTCTGGAAAACATGGCCTATGAGTGAAGATAGAAAAAATTGGGTGTGTTTAGTCTGGAGAAGAAAAGACTGAGGGGGGGACAAAATTTTCAAGTACATAAAAGGTTGTTACAAGGAGGAGGGAGAAAAATTATTCTTGTTAACTTCTGAGGATAGGACAAGAGGCAATGAGCTTAAATTGTAGCAATATTAGGAAAAACTTCTTAACTATCAGAGTATTTAAGCACTGGATTAAATTGCCTAGGGAGACTGTGGAATCTCTGTCATTGGAGATTTTTAAGAGCAGGTTGGACAGACACCTGTCAGGGATGGTCTAGATCAGTGGTTCTCAACCCATGGCCCATGGGCTGCTTTCGGCCCAATCAGCACACAGCTGCAGCCCATGTGACATCCTCAGGAACATACAGATAGTATATATATATATATTGTGTGGATGCAGCCCACATAACACACAGACAGCTGCATATGTGGCCCACAATGGTAAATAAGTTGAGAACCTGCTCTTAGATAATGCTTGGTCCTGCCTTGAGTGCAGGGGACTGGACTAGAAGACCTCTCGAGGTCCCTTCCATCCTATGATTCATCCTTATAAAGTGATGGGTAAGAAGGTATGTTTTCCTTTAAATGTTAACTTCTGAAAGTTAGCAATTTAAAAAGTTTAAAAAACACAGACAAATAATTCCAAGAACAAAGTAAAAAGCTGGTCATTTTGGCTACCAATCTGCATATATGAGTTTAGGAAATGTTCAGTTTTCATTAAGAAGATATAAACTAATAGCAAACATTTGAAAAAGATACTTACATGAGCACTTTATTGGTAACAGTGCAAACTACTGTAATATATTAGCATAATGAATTGTGAGAACTAACAATCGAGCCTTGGGCAAAAACTTCACTGCTTTATATTTGCTCAGTCAGCTCTGAATTTCCTTATGAATGCTTATAGACAATGACAGTGAAAGCAGCCTATTTTGCAGTCAAAGCAGCTCTCTGTTACCACATTCAGTAATTTGCATAATAATAAAACAAACAAAAAACCCCCCACACTGACAAGCTTTGCGTGTTTTTGTTATAGCTATCTGGTCAACCTTCTAATATATTAACAGAAGTGGTTTCATATTTGTAGCATGGATTTATTAAAATAAACAACTGTCAAGTATTTTAAAAGTTACTGTAGGAGGTATTTTAATTATCTCAGTAAATTACAATCAGAATCAGCTCAATGTACTGTGAAATAGCTAAAGGACAATTAGGACAAACAGCAATATTTAATATTTGCTTTGCTCTCAATAAATGTCAGTTATTCAGAGTGCTTCAGCATAAACACATTTCTACACCTTTCTAAAATAGACACTTTCTACAAGCTCAGATGCCTTTCTACAAGACACTTTCCTCTATTTGCCATTGAGGATCACATGTCAAAAGGCAAAGTTTCCAGAATCTTAGATGTAGGATTTGAAAATTTATTATCCAGATTACAGAAAACGCCCGTAATTTGTGCTGATAGCCCAGTTGTATCTGCTATAAAATAAGCTAGGTCAAAGCTTCACTGACCCTAAATACTACAGGTATCAGGATATACTGTTTTTAGCTTTAGAGTTGTTTTTAAATAAAATTAAATCTTTCTCACCACAACATGCACTGAGATGCATCTTATTTACAAATCTCAGTTCTGGTAAAAGAATCAACCTAAATAAATTCAGTGATCTCAATATCTCTTTTACTGCAAATATTCCAGGATAAAAGTAATCAGAACACAGTTCACCAAAACCACTAGTTTTATTTGCTTAAAACAGCACAATAAAGAATAAACATTTCTGGCAGAGAAAAGTATATTCTGTAAATTAAAATGAATCGAATGTGTAAGAAAGACAAGGCATCTACTCTAGAATTTTCCAGATATAAATAGGCTTAATGCTAAAATGGTACAGAGAGCTATAGCCCTCTTAGTTTCTTAACTTTAAGCTCTTAAAGTTTATAGTCCAAAGAACTTCTTATTTTAAACAAGAGCACATTTGTACTGTATACATTTAATGCATAAAAGTGCTCTGCAATACGTTACCCAGACTAACTTGGTGCAAAGTAGTTTAAAGTTTAAAAAAAAAAAAAAAAAAAAAATCAGTCGACAGAAAGTTATGATGTTCTCTATTCTTTTATTGTTATCAAATCCTGAATTAGCAACATTTTGTTATTTAAAAGCATGTAAATGATTTAGGAGCCTAGGCTCCATTTAAAAAAATGAGGTATGTCACTGATGTGACATACATGTTTTAAAACGAGACTCAGACGCCTAAGTCACTGTGATGTAGGTATATATAATGTGCCTATGTCCAATTTTGCACATCCTATTCAGGCAAAATTCAGTCTTTATCTAGTAGTAGCTTTTCTGCTTCTCTCACGAACACCTTTCCACTTTCTTCAATGCCACACTTTATGCAAGCAACATCCATGTCTGAACTGATCTGCAAAGCCACTACCCTTTCCTATAAGGCTTTTCAAGACTTACTTAAGTGGTGATGACCTTTACAAATATCAGCTATAAAACAAGTAAACTAAGGTAGTTTGGGAAAGCTGATAATCACATTACTGCCAAGCCAAAAATATAGAGCAAATATGTATATTTATATAAAAAGTTGTTTATATTATATTGTGACACTCTCCCCCACCCTTTGTATGCTGCTCTTCATCTCACATTATAAACTCTTTGGAGCAGGAACCACATCTCCTTCTGTTTGTACAGCACCTACCATAATGCAATCCTAATATGACCCTCCCACAGAGGTCCCTAAACTGTGGGGCATGTCCCCCTACGGGGATGCAGAGGAACATTTGGGGGGCATGGTAGGGCCTGGAACAGCTCCTACGGGGGGCAGGGAAGAAGTGCTAGCCAGCCCTGCTCTGCTCCCGTCTCCACTCTGGCCCTGTCCCCAGCCACAGCCCTGGCTCTGGTCCCAGCCCAAAACGCAGCTCTGGCCCTGCTCAGGACTGCAACTCCTGGAGAGGGGCATGAGAGGCATGGACTGGGGAACGGGGGCACCACCAGAAAGTTTGGGGACCACTGCCCTACCATAATCTGAACAACAAACAGCAATAACAGATATAAAAATGTCACTGCTTTGAAGTCAGATACATTTGAAGACAGATTCTGGCAGGGTTAAAAATGGGAGTTTTATATTATTAGAAAGAGGAGATTGCCAACATTTATTCTAACCCTGTAAGAGCAAGATACATCAGCTATTAAAGTCATGACAATTTTGTGTCTTATAAATGCTTTATTAGGCCATTATAAGAGATGTTTTACATTTATTACCCTTAATTTCTCTCTCCAAAACAGCCCTGAACAGTTGGGCTACAAGTAAGTAAGGTTACAGGCAGAGGGATACAACATATAGCCCAAGTACAACTTCTTAAACGTTGTCTAAAAATAAAAAAAAAATCCTAAAGCAGTTTTTCTGTGACACCTACGGCATATATAAAATAGATGATGGTGTGGTATAAATGTTTTACAGGCTTTCCTTGGTGATGATCTGCATAATTTGTTTGCTTACTGAGACTATCCCATAATTATTATGACAAACTATTTTATACCACATCAAGTGTTCAATTTATCTACACAGAAATAGATGTGGTGGTGATGTGTGAGAGAGAAATAGCATTACGCACCTTCTACCATTTCATCTGCACTCTGCCCATTAATACATTTCCACCAAATTTCTAACATTTGAAACCTATGAACAACTTAAAACATCCATGTCTTTGTTTTAAAATAAACAAGTACATTTTTTCCTACTTTTCATAAATACGGAATTCCCCACCAAAAATGGCATTTGTCTGGGCCCCAACAAGAGTGATAATTAGTTCAGCTCAGTGACAGCTAATTTGTGACTATGGAAAAATACAAACATGTGCCTTATACCAGTAAAAAAAAAGGAAGATTCCTGTGACACTTACCTATAGACAAGTTATTTTATGTCATTTTTCTGGAGTGTAATATATTAGTTTCCTTCTTCATCCGAGTCCTGTGTAATTGGACTCATAGTAAAGTTGAGATTTAGGTATATATTGCGAAAATAGTACCAATGTTTTTAAAAAAATAAATAAAAACTTAGTTGCATTTAAAGAAAATTCTTTTAAATATATGACAACCATAGAACACAGGATGGTGTGATATAAAGCTTTTGTTGGTATTTATTGTGGATAATGTTTAACTCACTTGTTTTTGCTCTGTGAGAATAATGCAACATTTCCAAACTCATGCCACTAAAACCTAAATATCATACCACAAAATCATGCTCTTTTTCCTTTTCCCAAAAAATATCTTGCGCGCACGCACACACACGCACACGCACACACGCACGCACGCACGCACGCACACACACACACACACACACACACACCTACCTCCATCAAACCTATTTATAGGCACCGAATAAAATTAAGACAGGAGTAAAATCTTACACCACAGTAATTGTTGAATTCCGGGATCTTACTCTGGCAACTAGATCTATGATATGATACCAGATCAATATTAATGATCCCCCCCCTAAAAACTGTATTTTTATAAATGACATTTTCTGGCTTTAGCTTTATTGATAAGATTAATGGAAACTAAATAAACTCTTCAAGGTAGGTAGGGACCATGTCTATCAGGGCCTCCAAGTGCGATAATAATAATATATTAATAATGGCTGAACTCACGGTGATGATTCCAGAATGATGCTATTAGCTTGGGTGGAGGATGGAGATCTGTGATTTGCAAAAACTTCACTTGGTGAGGTGTGAACTACATGGTCCACTAAATGTCCAACTGATGATGGCCGTAAACGGGCTCCCTCTTGAGTAAATGCAGAGTTGCGACTAAATGGGAAAATAGTAATTAAGTAGCTAGAAAATTTCCAAAGATTGCATTGCATTGTCCTAAAACTATAAATGTACAATTTTAAAAAAAATTACTTTCCTTCTAAATGTAAGCATATATTCATACACATACTTTTATTGAAGAACTTTAAACTGTCAATTGTAATTTCATATATTCATTTTCACTCATTCAATTATTCTTTTGATTCCATTATTTCAAATTCTCAAACCTGTTTTATTATTTCAAAAATTACTGAAAACAATAACCAAATCAGAGACATAATTATGAAGAAAGATTTATTTATCACTCCATAAAATGGGTAAAAAACCCTCTCTTGCCATAAATAGTAAAGGTCATGAAACATGCTTGGAATATTTTAAAGATGAAGAGAGGAGTTCTGCTTAGGCCAGGATTTCAGCCCCGGATTCTATTCTTAACAGTCACCAATCTTATCGTGAGACCCCATAGTAGCCACACTTCAACTTTCTGCCTCAGTTGTCTCATCTGAAAACATGGGTCTATTGATACTTACCTTCATTTTTAAATGCCTTGAGATCTATGGGTGAAAAGTGCTTTATAGAATCTAAGCATTGTTATTAAACAAATAATATTTTAAACCTAAAATGTTTCAGATATTAGCGTAACACATTTTGGAATAACTGTTCTAAAGACAAGAGACATTCAATGAGAAATCATTTATGCAATAAAGAACTGGATAGATCTCATTCAGCATCACTTTCTGTTGATTAAAAATTGCTTTGCTATTTTGTAAGAGAAATCAGGAATGTTTTTCATTAATTATAAACAGAAAACAAGAAAGCTTTATGATCTTTAATGAAAATGGGAAATGAACCCATTAGCATTTTTTACAGCCTAGACCTGGAACACATTTTAACAAGAGATATTGTATTATAGAACCAAAAATTTAAATTCTAAAATCATTCCTGAATAAAATAATTGTACAGCTGAAGATTTTATTAAGGTCATCTCTTCAAGCCATATTTATCATCTCACATGCTCTATTAGCACTGTCAGATATATCAGACATATTGTAATTATAATCAGCTTTCAGCTATTATGGAAGAAAACTTTTGGGGATGTCAAACTATTATGGTATTTAGTGCCAAATGTTACACTTTTTATAGGTTAAATGCATCTAGAATTATTATATACCAAAGAATATCAGCACAAATAAAATTTAGAACATTGAATTCCACATAAAGGGGTGTAAAGAGATTGCAGAAACTCCCTTGTGAAACAAACAGCTTTATTTTGGTAATGAACTAATGTTTTATTTTGGCACAGGAATAACTGACAAGTCAGAGGGAATAGGCTGAGAGGATACTCCACTCTACTTACTGATTTGGGGTTCCAGGTGGAGACCGTGATGGTAGGCTCTGTGTTTCTAATCTGTCATCCGACAATGAATTCCTACTCACTACCTCCCAGTCCATCCCACTCATCAATTTCCGTGCCAAGGGTTTACTTGGGGATCTAGAAGAATAAAGTAAAATAACTGATTTGAAATTGCATCAAGTAAGTGCAAAATTACACAAATTACACAACAAAACTCTGGAAGTCCTCTCTCAAAAATCCAGAGAGCATCGAAGACAGAAAGATAAAGTAAGATAAGATTACATAGGTAGAGCCCTGTGCAGATACAAGATTTATATCTACATCTGATCCACAAAAATGATCCGTGGATATCTGTGGATTTGCAGGCCTCTATGCATAGAAAAAATATAGCACTTTCGATAAGAATTTATCATAGTGTATTTCCTGTTATTGCCACAAGGGAATCTACCTTTCCCTACATAATATAATAATTACAATTGAACATTATTTAAAATTTCTGTTATTTAAGTTAGCAAAACAATTTGGACGATAGACTAACTGGTATTAATAGGGTTTGTTGAGATGCTATCTATACAGCTAAATAAGATATTAAAATTTGGTCACCTTGCTTTCAAACTAAACAAGTAAAAAGTCTTCAAAAATGAGTTTGGTATTAAGAGAGTTTTATTTTGAGCAAAAATAGTAAACATAATAGCTCTGAAGAAAGCTATGGAAAACTAATAGATGGAAATTACAAAACAGTGAGATTTTACAGACTAAACAGAAGGAAGTTATATCAAATTTTGGATTAAAGGAATTCGATACTTCATTGCAGCTAACAATTTCTTAGATACACTTACCACAGAGTTACAGGCAGTCATTTTCACATTCATTAGTGTTTTTAAAAAGGAGACAGTGCATTCTAGTATTTCATGACATCGATGTTTTTCACCTTTTCAAAAAAAAATATACTGCTCTAAACCACCTAATTTGTAGATACTAAACTTTGAAAACTTTCCTCAACCTAGGCTGCAACAGATGAATAAAAATGAATACAACTTTCTTTAAGGTAAGAAAGCTCATGTTTTTTTACCTAAAAACAATCACTCAAGAAAAAACTCACCTTATTTACTGTACTTAGGTTCTGATCTCTTGGACTACTATTCTCTGTTACCATCATAGACAACTGCAGTGTTTATCAGCGAAGTTTAGTTTCAAATATTTTATTTTATTAACTGTTCTAACCTCAGAGTCCCACCCATGTACACTTGCTGCCTCCATTTCCTGTTCTCTGCGGAAATTTCAAAGAAAAATTTACCACACTGCAGCATGAGCTTTGTGATGCTGTGGCTTTTCGGTTTCTGACCTGAGTGCTAATTTTCAATACCTCTATGTCTAACCCTACACAATCTTTCCTTGGATAACTTTTAGGTATAGCCTGAAATATTTCAGCTATTGATTTAATTTTTCTTATGCATCACTTTAATTACTGACATTATTCAAAATGACTTTCTAATGATGGGGGGAGGTAAACCACCAAACCATTCCAAATGCTTGAGTGGCCTTTGAAAATTTAGTAGAATCCAGAATCAGGATACCTCAGGGGATGAGTTTTCATTGCCATTAAAAGGAATAGCCATTTAACACAGCACACTATTTTAAGAGTTAATCCTGCTGTCCAGTCAACCTGAAGAGCAAGAGATGTTACTAAATAAGTCCATCGAGTTGGGAGGAGGCACTATTTGAACAGTGATAAGGACCGAAGATCTGCCCAGCCAAACACAGGGACAGTTGTGGAGAAACCTAGCAAGGTAGCATAGCATGTAGGAAAATTACAAATTAATAGCCAAGAACATGCAGAGATGAAGAAATTCATTATATATTGCACCTGGGAGAAGCTCTAAGTTGCTACAGTGGCAAACAGAGAATCAGTCCAAATACACAAAAGATATAAACACCACGATAGCACCTGATTGCATCCCCTTTAAGCAGAATTACTGGTCATGTTAAGCAACAATCATTAGTACAAGGGAACCTATATACTTCAGCAGAATTGGAGATACCTGCCCAGGCACAAATTATACACCAATGTGCTCAAATACCATAGTGATTGGCACAGTGAAAAAACCTAGACAGATGATTTAATTATAAATCTCAATTGGATGGATGGATAAAATGCTCAAATTAGATTTGTGGCAATGGAGATTGTACCCTTATGGTTTCATACCATGGAATACATGTGTGGCTCTGAGGCTACTAGATGCTTCCCACAATATCAATATCTTTCTTTTGGGGCAAGCAACCTATTTTGATGGTGGACCATTAATGATTAATGAATGATTAATGAATCTTCAAGGGCTGTGAGGAAGAACAATGTTCCTCCAACAGATCACTCTATTCACAATCTGGGAGACCTTTCAAAAATAATTTTGTTCTCATCTGCTGATATTGTGGCTCCTAGGAACCCTATTTCCCAGCGTTGTCCTCACAGGTCCCTCTGGTTTATGGAGGTCTTGTGACAGATGAATCTGAGGGAAATATGGTATAACGTTGATGGAAGAAATCATGTACCGAAGCTGAACAACTGCATCGAAGAACTTCTGAATACTTATGCCATGGCTGCGTGAAGGTAAAGAAACAGTATCTACAACATATATTACAGATGGCAGATGGCCTGATTAATACAGTTTCTCCTCTTGGCAGCTGAATCACGTTGCTGTTCAAAGGAAATTTATTGTGATTTTTACCAATACATTTTTGTGGATTGTACTCAGATATATTCATCTGTGAGGCAGAACAGTACATGCTGGACACAAATGGCTACATCTCTTATCTTAGTACTAGAAGTGTTGAGAAAGCTTCATTCCACAACCTGTACTTTGGACCCATGTCTTGCTTGGCAAGTGAAGGCCAGTGGAGCAGCATGTTTGCTGGCTAGTATTGGGTCTGCTCAAGAAACATCTCAACAGACAATCTGGCCAATTCCTTACTTGTGTCAAGTCTTCTCTTTACAAGTGAAATAATTCAGAAGGCTGTAGTGAGACTACACTCCTTACTATAAAGCCCCGGGAAAAAAATTCTAATTAGATAAGGAGGAGAAGAGGGGAGTGAGTGAATTTGGGCATCATTAGCAATCAGATAAAAACAATAAATTGCAAGCTGATAAATGTTTCCTTCTCTTATCAGGCTAGATACATATGCAGATAAGTGCCTCTCTCAACATCTTCAACTATTTAACAAGCTGTATTTCAAAATTTAGGGCACTACATACGGTATTTTTCAGTTTGTTCAACAAGGGCAAGTCAGATATGCGCTAGTATTGCAGTTGCACATCTGGAGCCTGATCCAAAGCCCACTGAAATCAATGAAAATCTTCCCACTGACATTAATGGACCCTGGATCAAGAAGCAAAACCTTGAAGCATAATCACACAGAAAGAATAGCAATTACTATAGGTTTTTTACTTGAGCTTTGTTTTATTTATGTGGCAACTGTTATTTCTCAAGATAGTACTCACAAAGATGATAAAACTATCTTCCTTACACTAAGTTTGGTATTCTGTACTTGAACGTTAATTGTCTAGTCTAACCCCTTGTCTAAGGCAAGACCAACTATAGGGAGGTGTTTGCCTAACCTGTTCTTAAAAACTTCCACTTACGGGGGATTCTTCCCTTGGAAGCCTATTCCAGTGTTTAACTATCCTTATAGTTAGAAAATCTCCTTTGCTGTAGATTAAGCCTCTTACTACTTGTCCTACCTTCAGTGGACATGGAAAATGATCATCACACTGTCCTTTTTACAACATCCCTTAATATATGTGAGGACTGTTACTAGGTTGTCTTTTCAGTCTTCTTTTCACAATACTTAACACACCCAGGCCTTTTTAACCTTCTCTCATTGGTCAGATTTTCTAAATCTTTTATCATTTTTGTTGCTCTCTTCTGGAGTCTCTCTAATGTGTCCATAGTTTTCTTAAAGTGTGGCACCTAGAACTGGACACAGTACTCTAGATGAGGCCTCATCAATGCTGAGTAGAGCAGGACAGTTACCTCCTGAGTCTTACATATGACACTCCTGTCAATTCACCCCTGACTGATATTAGCTTTTTCTCACAACTATATCACATTACTGCCTCATACTCAATATTTGATCCATTATAAACCTGAGATCTTTTTCTGCAGTACTACCACCTAGCCAGTTATTCCCCATTTTGTAGTTGTGCATTTGATTTTTCCTTCCTAAGTGAGGTATTTTGCACTTTTCATTATTGAATTTCATCTTGTTGACTTCAGATCAATTCTCCAATTTGTCAAAATAGTTTTGAATTCTAATCCTGTCCTGCAAGGTGCTAGTAACTCTGCCCCCAGCATGGTGTCATCTGCAAATTTTATAAGTGGACTCTCCACTCCATTACCCAAGTCATTAATGAAAATACTGCATAGTACCAGACCCAGGACTGACCCCTGTGGGACTATACTAAATACATCCTTGCAGTTTGACAGCAAATTATTGATAGCTACTGATTACAATTTTTCAACCAATTATGCACCCATCTTATATTAATTTCATCAAAACCACATTTCCCTAGTTTGCTTATGACAACGTCATGTGGTACCATGTCAAAAGCCTTATTAAAAATCAAGATGCATCATGTCTACTGCTTTCCCCTATCCAGGAGCCCAGTAATCCTGTCAAAGAAGGAAATTAGGTTGTTTGGCATGATTTGTTCTTGACAAATCCATCTTGGCTATTACTTACTACCCTTATCTTCTAGGAGTTTGCAAACTGATTGTTTAATAACTTAGATATTAAATAGTGTATATTTCATTGCAAATAGCCTATTACATCATCCTATAGCAATCCTTCCCAGTGTTCTTGGTTTCATAACACAGCAACATGAACATATTCAACACAAACCTGATTAATGAGAAGCAACTATAATATCTATAGAAATGCTAAATGCCACCATTTGAAAAGAAGATCTATGCAAAACAAAACAATAACTATGTTTAGAGAGGCAGAAAATTCAGAGGGTAGGTTCCAGCAACAAAATATGCATAATACCAGAGAAAGACAGAGAGCAAGAACTAGCCTCTCTTTAAATGCAAAGGGACCAATGTGAATTCAATACTATAGCTTGGAATTGAAATGGACAATAGATCAAAAATGCAGATATAGTTCTCAAAGGAATTGTACCTCAGCCCCTTGTACATATGTAGTATATAACAAACACCTTACATTTCATATCGCTTTTCATGCTGAGGAATCCCAATGCACCTCATACATTAACATGCGAACAACACAGATTGTTTTTTTTACCATACAAAGCCAGTCAACTCTGGGATAGATGCAACAGATGTTTATCAATTAAGAGCAACACTATGCAAGAGCTTAGAATAGATGTGAGGAAGAAAACTGTATTCAATTGAAACTGAGGGAGGGATTTTAGGTTAACGAAACAACTACTGAAGTTGGAATTTGGCCAGCACACTTGAATTAAACACATCTTCGCTTACGAATAGATACTCAGCAGAATATTGGAGTAGTCACAATCTTGGCTTTACTTCTCAAAAGAAGATAGATGCCCAAGCTGCAGTGCACCCCAGCACCATGAGGCATTAGTTCAGCACTGACTCAAAGAGAAGAGTGCCACCTACTGAATAACAAACATTATTTCCTTAAGCACCTATGTATTTCTAGAGCCAAGTACTGACTTTGCTCAAAAATGCTTAGCTTCTGAAATCTGACAAGATCACAACAAAACATGAATGGCATGTAGTTTTTTAATTGATTCAGAACTTTCTGAAAAGCAATAATTACAGATAAGCTGTTACTCACAACTTTGCTAAGAGTCACTACTATAATATTCTTCAAAATAAAAACCAAATATTGATAGACATATTAAAAGGTCTCTAAAAACGCAGTGCAAATCATTCCTATAAAGTTAACCCGTTGCGCACACAAATTGCAGTACTAGTACCCCCAAAAAACAACCCACTGTGAAGATGTGCATTTATAAGGAGCCCAGCAAAAGCAACACTTAAGAGAAATGGAAAGAATTAAAGACAAATATATTTAAGACACATCACTGTTTAAAAGAACAACAAAAGAATGAAGCCAGGGGAAAATAGCAGCATGATATAATAGTGTATGCAATGAATATTATAATAAAATGAGTGAGAAATCAAATTATTCAATTAGTCAATCAAAATGTACACCAGTGAAACAATTCCTTTTTTTGACAAATGTATTAGCCTCATTACTAAACTAACATATCTAAGTATCTAAATCTAAAGATCTAAATATTAAAATGACTGACTATTCTTTCTTACTCATTTTAAATAACAATATTGCATCTTTTCCTATCAGGTCTTTACAAAGACAACTCAAATTCTGAAATATCATAAGCAGTGCTTGTACCAACACCTATACTTAAGGCTATACTTTTCATGATAAACCCTTTTTTGATTGTTTATACTGTTTATATTGCTAAACTAACTGTTCAGACTGAAATTTCCCATATGCTCTCTCTTTTCTCCAGGCTGATTTTTTTTTTTAATATAAAAAAAGCTGAGCAAAAATATTTCAGCCATCTCAGAGAGCAAAGTTAGACAAAAATAGGTTTCGTTAGCAAAAAATAGGTAGTTCTGCCAATGTTAATTTTTTACGTGTGTGTCTGTTTTAAAAGACCTCTAGTATCTCAAAGTTCTGGAGCAGGGATTTGAAATTGGGCAGAGGAATGATCCCAGGATCAGGAAGGTAGGTATCTGTTGCTGATCTGTGAAAATCCACCCAATTTTGGCAGAGTTATACATTTTTGAAAATCGTTGTGTGTAAATCATCAATAGAGCTTATCAGAGACTTGCTACTAAAATCTCTGAGCAATAACTGCTTTAAACCTCATGGAGCTACCTATATACTGAGGATGCTCCCAGCCCAATAAAATTCCCTACATACCAAGTGAACTGAGGATGCTCCTAGCTCACAATGATCCTCTTATGTTCTAGGCATAGATCTAGAGGTCCTGACAGGGGGATGCTGCAGCAGGAGTCATCTCTTTGGCCTAACTGAAGTTCTCTGTGCATTCAGAATGAAAGTGCCAAATCTATGCCCTCGACTACTCTCTACCACTAAAACAGCGGTTCTGAACCTATTTACCAATGTGGGCTGCATATGCAGCTCTCTGTGTTATCTGGGCCACATCCATACAATATAGATACTACCTGTATGGCCCTGAGGATGTCACATAGGCCGCAGCTGTGTGCTGATTGGGTTTAGAACCACTGCACTAAAACCACAATCCCCTCCAGAGCGAGGAGTAGAATTCGGGATTCTTGATTCCCAACATTACTCCGCTGTCTTGCAAACAGTTAGTGTAAGATCCAGGAAGTGTGTCATCCTCCCCATCTAGGGGCTGGTGTACACAGCTGGTGGTAGCCTACTATTACTATCAGTTTATTCATTTGTCCTAAGAGGTAGAGTACTGTGCTTTGGATCTAAAGTCCTGGTTTCCAAAGCTTGCTGATGGCTCTTGTGCATAGTCAATATGGTTCCACATGATGAAATATGTTTTTTCCAAAAATCTAGGAAATGATATACAAAAACTACACTAAAAGACTGATAAGATTGCAAATTCAAGCACTTAAAATTTAAATGGTGCTAGAATTAAGGTGGCCTGAGAAACTCCATAATACGTGTTCCTTATGATAGTCTGATTACATCATAATATTCTTTGTTTAACAGAACCCCTCTTATCTTATGTACAATACAGACAGTGAATCAGGCAGCAGAGCCATGTTTCTTGTGAAGAGGGTACTGGACTGGGACCCAGGAGAGCTAGGTTCTATTCTTGGCTCTCTCACAGATTTCTTATGAGACGTAGATAGCAGGATTACCAAAAATCACATGTGCAAGGGGACTAAATTTAGGTTTCTAACTTCTGATTGCTTGACTCTGAAATATTAACATTCTCTGAATGTAGTTTTTTAGTGTAATACTATAAAATGCGTATCCACATGCCTAGACATTTTGAACACCAACCAGTTTTTTATGGCAAAGTTGTAGGTACCTGAGAACAGTTGCTCTGTTTCTCTCCCTCTCTCATTCTGACTGACACACACACACAAACACACACGCACACCCTTTGTCTCAGATTGTAAACTCTTCAGGGCAGGGGCAATGCTTTCTTTAAGCATTCAACATAATGACTGGATATAAGAAACTCCTTCTTGCAGTAAGTTTTATTATTTATATTGAGGCTCCTCACTGTGCTAGGTACTGTACAAATAGGAAGACAGTACCTACCCTGAAGAATTTACAATCTTTTCTTTGCAAACATAAAAAAGGTAAGAGACCAAAGTATCTTTTTTTCTTCTTTCCGTTATGAGATTCCTTCCTACTTCTGCCTGCCTCAGATAGAGAGACATGTTCCAGTATTAAATGTATAACTCCTTGGTATGGGTTAAACTCCACCAGAAGAGCAGCTCACAAGAAAAAGCTTGCATAGCCGTTACAATTTTTTTCAAACACACACACACAAAAAATTAGTTTATCATAACATCTCCATCCAAATATAATGGTATTGGGAGGAAGTTTATTGAAGTGAGTGTCAAAATCACTGCAAAGCAACCTACTAAAATGTCTAAGTTGAAAGAAGTATTAATTACCATATAATTAAATTCCATACAAACAAGTTTAAATGGCTTACCTGGCAAATACCCTGTCTTTGTTTGCTTTTTCTTTACCATACTGCACAGACTGGACCTCTGTCCTCCCACTGAAAGAAAATTACAACATTGAAAATGTAAAAGAAACTTCTCTGTCTAAAAAATATAGGCAAGCTGTACCTCCTCAGCCTAAACGCTAAATTCTGCTCTCAGTGATGTCCAAACAATTCCATTGACTTCAGCAGGTTTTAACTAAGGGCAGAATTTGGATCTAAATATTCAAACCTAAGTCTCTTTCACCTTAGAATCTGTTTAGTAACACTGATAGAGTCAGTAATATTTATTCCATCTACAGAATAAAGCTCTCTCTCTTTTTTCATTTTTATGCAGTCAGAGCAAGCAATCTAAGTCATACACTTCTACCCCTTGGAAGCATTTAACACTGTAAATCCTCCATGTCACAAACACTACTAAAACTAAGAGCATGCTCTCTGTATTGCTCTCTACTTCCTTTAGGGAGTCAGTTTTGAATTTACACCTGAACTTCAGGTGCACACATGGCAGGACTCTGGATCAAATAATTCTGTAGTTACCAAAATAGATACCATGGCCCTATTCTCATCACCCTAGAATAGTCAGAACTGTAAAACATGGCTGCAACTAACTATAAATAAATAAATCAATTTATAAATTGAGAAATGCAGGTAGTAAAACGAGTTATATTGATGACCAGAACAGGACACCTTGCTAGTTTAAAAAAAAAAAAAGTACATTTCTGCCTCAGTTATGCAATGGCCAGTGGCTACCCTGCCTCCAGTCCTTTAAAAACAATTAAACAAAATAATTACACAGACCTCTGAGGGCAAAGTATCTATGATAAACTATTTTCCAACAACAACAATTATCATTCCTTATCTCTAAAACATACAAATGACAATGAGAGATAGCACGATCTACAAGAATGACTGAGTGGGAGAGAAAGGAATTAATGAGTTCTATCAGTTCCAACAGCAGTTCGCCCTGGAGTCTTGGGAAAGTCACCTCTTTCTGTCAGCTTTCTTATCTATAAAAAGTAGGCTATGATACTTAGCTCCCTCCAACACACTGTGTGGATAAATTAAAGCTCTTTAAAGATAAGATGCAAAGCAGTAAGCAAGTATTAAGTGGTATAACACTGTGGAGACCAAAGAGCTTCTACTGACACCTCTGAATATGCAACACAAGAAAGTAACTTAAAAATAATCCCCGCCTCCCAAGAAGCATAGAATCTGTGGCCAGGAGAGTTGGGTTGCTCTCAATCTAGATACATGTTCTGTACAAATACTAGGTCAAAACTAGATACAATGTTGAGTTAATCAGCAACAGTATATAAACTGTATGTTGTATGTATAAACCATACAACTTCATGTGACTACCCAACAATATCCAATTGGATGTCTAAAGTGCATCACAGAATACTATGTGCACTCCAACACGACAACGCAGCAGGACCAAGGCATGCGCCACGCGGACACATGTGACCATCTCCTCCTCCCAGTATTCAAGGAACCGTCGATTGTTCCTTTGGTACTGATGGCCCCATTGGGTGGGGCCATGGATGACACTGGAGGTGTGTTGGCTCTATTAGGATTGGCCCCACTGCCACCATCTAGCTATTTCGAGAGAACCTCAGTTAAGCTCAGAGCCATCTCCCTCTCCTTCCCCATCTTGCAGGCTATGGAGACAGCGGGAATCACAGTGGGTGCCGGTATTAGTACCGTTCCCACAGCAGAGACAAGGAACCCTGGCCTAGTTCTGATTGGCCACCAATGCCTTATCTTTATCCACAGTGGTGTCCGTGCAATCCCTAGGAAGTCCCTCATTTGGCAAAGGCGAGGTTGTCAGCTCACTCTAGGACGAGATCACCTGTACCTTCAGTAGGCTCTCTGCGTGAAACACTAGTCCCGCAGACTCTAGCAGCAGGGGCTCCCTCTGCATTAGAGCAGCTTGAATCTTTGGGACACTCAGCTGTCATTCCTCAAGGGATTCCATTCATCCCACCTTCATCTTCCCCCTCGTCACCAAATGACACCACTTGAGTCTCCAGTACCAGAGGATTTCAGATCGTGTAAGCATCTGCTGAGATGCATGGCATCAGCCTTAAGTATTCAGGCCGGTTTTGTGCAGGAAATACCCATACATTGGTGGAGATTGGCTCCTGGGGAAGTTGCTCTCTATATAAATGAAGCAATACTAGAGAATGCTACATTCCTATGGAATACCCCAGCTTCATTAACACCCACTGTAAAATGCACTGACAAAAGACACTATGTGCCACTGAAGTGTTTCAAATCTCTTTTCTGTCATCAAGCTCCAAATTTCCTTGAGACAGCAGCAAATGAGACAGACAGGGAAGATATAATCTATGCCTAAGGAAAGAGTCCAAAATGCTAGATTTAATGGGAAGAAAGATCTACTCAACTTCCTCTTGCAAATGGGCAAACCAGCCAGCTCTATTATGGAAATATGATTTTGTGAACTGGGATGCTATGTTCAAATTTTTGGGCAAGGTACCAGAATTCTCCAAGGAGGAGTTCAAGGCTTTTGTTATGGAAGGAGATTTAGTGGTGAAGACATCCTTACAGTCAGCCTTGGATATAGTGGATGCTTCACCCAGATTAATGAGCTTGGTTGTAAGGATGAATCTCATGGTTTTGTAACCATGCATAGGCTCCTGAGTTCCACCAAAACATAGAAAACTTTCTGTTTTATGGTTGTCTCCTATTCTCAAAGACAACTGATGAGACATTTCATTCTTTCAAGGACTCCAGGGCCACCCTACACTCATTGGGGATTTAGACCTAGGCTGCAAAGAGACAGCATTTTGGGAACCAACAACAGCAGCAGCATAGTCCTGTGACATTTCTGTCAGTCTTCCTACACCATGAGGCAACAAGATTTCCATGGAAAGAGGCACAAATCACAGAGGAAGAAACCTTTAGTCAAATGGCCCCTCCTCTTCCTTTGTTGGCTGGACAGTCTGACTGGTGTTTTGAGAGAAGCATCTTAATTGTCACTGTCATAGCCACACCTCAGCTATTTTGGACAGGCTGTCTTGCTTCCACAGGGCTTGGGAAACAATAACTACTGACAGCACTGTGGGATTGGGTTATGCCATACAGTTCCTATCCAGTACCAACTCCCATCCTGCTATCCTGGAACTATTCATGGACCCCTCTCACAAGTCACTGCTGTTACAGCAAGACTCTATTCTGGGGGCCATAGAGGAGGTTCCTCATCTTTGCAAAAAGGGGTTTTACTCCCAGTACTTCCTGATCCCCAAATCCAAGGGAGGAATGAGATCTATCCTTGATCTTTATGCTCTCAAAACACACACATCAAGTACATGGGATTCCACAAGGTTATCCTGGCTACTATTCTTCCTGCTCTAAATCACAAGGACTGGTTTGCTGTTCTCAATTTCCAACATGCTTATTTTCAAATGGCCATCTTCCCAGGCCACAGGTAGTTCCTCATTGCTGGCCCCATTACCAGTACAGAGTTCTTCCGTTTTGGCCTGTCATCAGCTTCATACATTTTTACCAAATGCATGACGGATGGTGGCAGCCTCTCTCAGGAGAAGGGGAGTTCATATCTTCCCATATCTGGATGATTAGCTGCTGAGAGTATGTCTACACTGCAATTTTATAGCCCCACTGTTCTACTCCACAAGCCTGAGTCAGCTGACATGGACCGGCTGAGGGTGTTTTATTGCAGTGTAGTATACATAAGAGGCTCATCCAGGGAACAGGTCCTCACTCATCTCAGTCATGCTAAACCTTGTTGCTTAACCCTTTTTGAAGGTTAATATTGTTTGGGCGGATGGCCAATTGATCTGACTATGATAATGTTCTTCCCCCAGAATCAGGCTACACAGAATTCACACTATGGAATTCAATATTTTGTGGGGAATCTGAGGGCAAAGTAAAACCTTCGATACCTTTATTAAAATAATGGACAAAGCTAGAAAAGATCCAAGTCACATAAGATAAAGATAATACAGTATTCCTGTGGTATTCTATGTCACCTTCTAGCCGCTTTGGGATTAGCTTTTTTGCTCTGATGACCTCGTCTCACAGTTCCTTGGCCCATCGTCTTGCTCTGCCTTTCTTGATCCTCAAGAGCTGCTGTGCTTTGCTGTTGCGTTCCAGTCCAGGGGTCCCTATCTCTGGCAGTCAAAGTCTATACTAGCACAAACCCTTATCTCCTGCATCCTCCAGACAAACACTTCCTCTTGGTTCCAAATCCCTTTCTCTCCCTTGTCCCAAGGAGAGTGACTTCAGCCCTCCTCTCAGCTCCCTTTCTGCTATCAGCTCCTGGGTTTTATAGAAGCCCCACCTGTCCCGCACAGGTGAGCTTCCCTTAATTAGGGCTCTCCTCTAAACCTAAATATCCTCCAGCTTGCAGCCTACTAGGTTAATTGATCCATCTGACCTACATTAACCCTTTCAGGGCAAGTGTGGGGAGCACACCACATCAAAGACTTTTAATAAGGCCAACCATCTGAACTGGGAAGAGAACAATAATGCATGCTTTCCCCCCATCCCTCAAGTTAGCCTCAAGCTCAAACTGGACCACACCAAACTAATTCTAACTGCACCAGCACAACCAGGAAATGTTGGTTTTCTGACTTACCCCACAAACTAATTTCTGACTGACTCTCTATCGGCTTGACCTCCTTAGCCAGGATGGTCAGGGATGCAAAACCATGCTCTGAAGTACTTCTAGCCTCTCTAGCCAGAAGCTGGGAATGGCCGATGGTATGGATCACTTGATGATCAGTACCTGTTCTGTTCATTCCCTCTGAAGCATCTGGCATTGGGCACTGTCGGAAGACAGGATACTAGGCTAGACAGACCATTAGTCTGACACAATACGGATGTTCTTATGTTCTGTTATGCCTCTCCCTCTTCTTCCTGATTTACTCATTCAATATCATGGCCATGTTGTTCATCCAGCATTGAGCAGTTTGCACCTCACTGCATGGATGCTACATGGCTAGATGAAGAAAAGGGGCAATGTTCGGAAGTAGCTTGAGATATTCTGCTCAGCAGTAAAAAAAACCAGCCATACAGTCCACCTACTTTTTAAATGGAAATGTTTTTTGATTTGGGCAATGTCCAAGCATATTCAGTCCACGTTAGCATGGATTCAGCACATTCTGGATTATTTGCTATATTTGAAATCTTTAGGCCTCCCTCTGAGCTCCCTTAAGGTTCACTTGGTGGCGAGCTCAGCTTTTCATTCTCCCATTCAAGGGAAGTCAGTATTCTCAAATCTTGTGATGGTGAGATTTTTTAAGGGTATTATCCTCAGTCTTATTCCACTAGCAAAGGAAATGGTACTATTGTGGGACCTTTAAGATGCTGGAGGCACTAATGGGTCCATCATTCAAGCTGACAGCAACATGTTCATGTGTTCTCCTCTCTCTGAAGATGGCTTCTTTGTGACTATAACACGTGCAAGAAGAGTCAGCAAGTTGCAGGCCTTAATGGCAGATCCTTCATACACTCAATTCTTCAAGGAGAAGGTGGCATTACAACCACACCCAAATTTCTGTCCAAAGTGGTATCTCAGTTTCACCTTACTCAGATTATTTACTTACCTATATTGTTTCCCAAACCATATTCAAGTGTAGAGAAGCAGCATCTACATAGCTTAGTTGTCAGGAAGTGCTTAGCATTTTATTTAGAAAGGACTGGGCCTTTTACAGTTTGTCTCCTTGATGTTCTGTGTCTTATGCTGAGTGAATGAAAGAACAACCAGTCTCCACTGAAACCATTTCCAAATGGACAACTATCTGTCCACAGCATATGGAGTGGCTCAGATGACACCTCCACAATCATTATGGGCTTCATTCAACTAGAGCTCAGGCAACATCATCTGTGTCTCTTAGTGATGTCTCAATAGTGGATATCTGTAAGGCTGTGATATGGTCTTCTGTCATACTTTTGCTAGAGATACAAGGTGGGTGAAGTAATACCTTCTCTATTGGACCAACTGCTGTTGGTGAGGGAGAGGACCTACAACAACACTGCATATATACTTTTGCTAGACATTATGCTATCACCCCGGCATCGAGATCAGATGCAAACTTTGGGAAGACACTTGTGCCCTCACTATTCATACAGACTCTGAGCCCACCTCTTGCTGGAACTCATGAGTCACCTGAGTGGAATACATGTCTGCAACCACTCGAAAAAAAGGTTGTTACTTATCTTTATTGTAACTGTCATTCTTTGAAATGTGGGTGCAGACATGTACTTCTGATCTATTCCCCCACCCCTCTGCATCAAATTCTCTATCCAGGGTTTTTGGGGCAAACAAACTGAAGAGGATTGGGGCAGCACCATCCTTATATAGTCATGGGAGACGGTATGAGAGGAAGCGCATGAGAGAAGCCCCTACAGCTATGACTAGGCAAAATTCTGACTCTGGTGCACTGGGCATGTGCACACCTGAAGAGAATACATTTCTGAACCCATATTTTGAAGAAAAACAGTTAAAATACTAGTAAGTAACTGTCTTTTCAGACACTCATCAGATTATCTTGCTGCCATGGAAGGTAAGGGAGAACTGAGGGAGGACCCAGCTGAGACACCCTTTAATGCTGTGGTAGAGGAGCATCAGGAGGCACAAAGTGCATGAGCAGCCTTCAACATCCTATTTAAAAAGAGTGCCACTAGATACATGAGCACCTATAGTGGGATCCATACTGATGCATGCTCAAAGAATGATCTCTTAGATACCATTTTCTGTGTCATTTGTGCTGTACAAAACCAATTAAACAAGACACTACTGTGAAGTTAGATAGTAAGCACATCAGGGTAGGGACCTTGTTTTCTATATGCTCTATAAAACTTGTAGTCTATTTTTGAGTGCAGTCAAAGTATTACTGTTCCCATATTAAATATGGAGTCAGAGGATAAGTTAGACTTATCAAAGGTTACACAAGGAAGGTCAAAGCCAGAAACAAAATACTTGACCTTACTTGCCTCTTCAACTACTCCTTTCACCTCTAAGCTAATTGAATGCACTATCTATGGTAGATGTCTGAAGTTCTTCTGCTCCAATTCCATCATAGACTCTCTGCAGTATGACTTCTGTAGCTCCTCACCCCCACTGAAACTGTTCTTGCCAAAGTCTCTAATGATCTCTTTCTAGCCAAAGCTCAGTTTTCAATTGATACCAAGTCCTCAATGTGGAAACTGTGGAAGATGTACTCAAGATACAGCTGGTCCAAAGCTATGAAGAGACATATGACACACCCCTCTGGATGGCATCTTGACCCAACCTGGCTCAAAAAGAGTTCTCTAAAAAAGACAGACTATTCAGGCTGGGGATTCAATGCTTAGAAGAATCAAAAGAACATTGTGCAAGAGACTGGAGGACAACAGAACAGCGTGCTGCCTTCCCGGAGCCAAGACAAGACACGATTCTAATATTGGATACGCCTCTGAAGTTGATGGGCAAGGACCCATTGGCGATAGGTCATATCAGCACTAATGATACTGGGTTGCAGGGTATCTCACAGATAATACATGACTCCATGGAACTCAAAGCATGCTAAAGAAGAATGTTGAAGCCCTCTTCCCTGAGAACCTTCCTGTCCCACCATCGATGGGAAACAGAAGGCAGAAGATTCTGGAAGTGAATTGCTGGCTAGAAAAGTGGTGGAAAGTTTTGGTTCTGTGGAAGATAGTCCTTCCCCCCATAGCTGGTGGACCTATGGTTGGGATAGCCTCCACCTCAGCAGAACAGAAACCAATCTCTTCAGGGACAGTCAGGCTACAGTAGTCCGGAGCATTAAGTTAATAACAAAACGGGAAGGTAAAACGAGGCAAGATATGGAGCACTCAGTTAGCACAAAATTTAGATGCTCAGAACCAAATTAAGAAACCAAAGAGCATGAAGAGAAGAAATTCCTGAATGACTTACACACCAATGCTAGGAGCCTGGGTAGTGAACAAGAGGAATTGGAATCACTCATTTATGAGCATAAATTTAGTCTAGTTGATATTACTGAAACCCGGTTGCATGAGTCACAATTGGAATGTTAAAATCAATTTATTGTAACCTATTAAGGAAGGATTGAGTGGGCTAAAGTGGTGGGGGAATGGCACTGTCAAAAATGGCATTACCTATTTCCAGGTCACTGGTAAAACTCGGAGATTTTGAATACTTATGTATCAATGTGTTAGCAGATAAAGCACAAGATGGGGTACTAGTTGGAGTCTACTACAGACCACCAAATCGCACTAGGAAACAAGATGACCGGCTCCTTACGCACCTATCTACAACGTGAAGAGAGAAAAAAAATGTGAGATCAGGGTGGACACCAATTTGAGTGACATTTGCTGGAGGTCTCATGCTGACAGTACTAAAACATCCTTGGAACTTATAAATATTATAAATGGTAGCTTAGGTACAAGTGATCATGACTTGCTCACATTTATAACATGCAAACAGAATAAAGTCCAGATCAACATTCTCTCTCTCTCTCTCACTCACTCACTCTCTCACACACACACACACACACACACACACACACACACACACACACACACACACACACACACACACACACACACACACACACACACACACACAGTTTTAAAAGGGTCAATTCCACAAAGCTGAAAACAATCATCACCAAATCAGCTTGGAGGAAGAATTTAATCAGAAAAATGTCAATGATAATTGGGAATTGTTTAAGAACACTATCTAGAGAAATAAACAGCCATAATCCCAGAATGGAGGAAGAAGGTTGTACTGTTTAAAAATGACCTGGTTTAGAGGGGTAGTGAAAGTGGCTATAAAAATATAAAACAACAAATGGGAGAAAAGGGAAGTTGATAGTAATGAATATAAATCAGAAGCTAGGAATTGTAGAAAATTGATAAGGGAAACAAAGGGACACAAGGAGAAATCTATGGACTGCGGAATTAAGAACAATAAGGACTTTTTTTAAAAAAAGTATTTTAGGAATAAAAAGACTACTCAGCTATTGTATTGGTCCATTACTAGATAGAAACGATATAATCACCCAGGTAATTATAAGCCTAACAGTCTGACATTAAACCTGGGCAATATAATGAAGCAACTGATATGGGAGTCAGTTAATACAGAATTACATAATTAATGCCAATCAACATGGATTTATGGAAAAGAGATCCCATCAAACTAACTTGATTTTTTATGATGAGATTACAAGTTTGGTTGATAGTTTTGATGTAATACACTTAGACTTGTATAAAACATTTGACTTGGTACCACACATTTTGAATACAAAACAGAATAAGATAAAATTAACATGGCACACACTAAATGGATTAAAACCTGACTAATATATAGGTCTCAAAATGAAATTGGGAGTCATCACTGAGCAGTTGTTTCTAGTGAGGTCCCATGGAGATTGGGTCTTGGCTCTATGCTAGTGAACATTTTTAATATATGTCCTGGAAGAAAACAAAATTGCAGATGACACAAACATTGGGAGAGTGGTAAATAATGAAGAGGACAGTGCAATCTCGTTCAGTTGGTAAGCTGGGTGAAAGCAAACAATATGTGTTTTAATAAGGTTAAATGTAAATGTATACATCTGGGAACGAAGAATGCAAGCCATATTTACACAATGGAAAACTCTATCCTGGGAAGCAGTGACTCTGAAAAAGATTTGAGGGTCAGTGAATAATCAGCTGAATGTGAGCTTCCAGTGCATCACTGTGGTCAAAAGAGCTTAAGCAATCCTTGGATGCATAAATAGGGGAATCTCAAACAGGAGTAGAGATGTTATTTTGCCACTGTATTTGGCACCGGTGCAACTGCCACTGGAATACTGTGTTCAGTTTGTGTGTCCACAATTCAAGAAAGAGATTGATAAATTGGAGACAGTTCAGAGAAGAGCCACCAGAATGATTAAGGGATTAGCAAAAATGCCTTATAGTGACACACTCAAGGAGCTCCATCTATTTCACTTAACAAAATTAAGGTTAAGGGTGACTGACCACAGT
Organism: Emydura macquarii macquarii; assembly: GCF_026122565.2. Classification (NCBI taxonomy): domain Eukaryota; kingdom Metazoa; phylum Chordata; order Testudines; family Chelidae; genus Emydura; species Emydura macquarii. The sequence continues at coordinate 53,014 of NW_027130397.1, forward strand.
CTATAAGTACCTACATCGGGAATAAATATTTAATAATGGTCTCTTTAATCTAGTAGACAATTGTCCAACAATGCAGTGTCTGGAACTTGTAGCTAGACAAATTCAGACTGGAAATAAGGCTAAATTACGAGGGTAAATAACCACTGGAACAATTTACCAAAGGTGGTGGCAGATCTTTATCATAGACAAATTTAAAATCAAGATTGGATGTTTTTCTCAAACATATGCTCCAGGAATTATTTTGCGGAATTCTATGGCCTGAGATATACAGGAGGTCTAGGTGACCATAAGGGTCCCTTTTGGCCTTGGAACCTATCAATCTATGAACCAGTAATCCATCCTCATACTCCTTGATCTATCAGTTACCTCTGACACAATTGACCATGCTGCTCTTCTTGATATCTTGTCTTCCCTGGTCTTCCATGATTCTGTCCTCTCCTGGTTCTCTTCCTATCTCATCAAATGCTCCTTCTGTGTACTTTGGAGGACCCTCCTCATCTGCCCTCCAACTTCTTTGGGGCTCTGCCATTTTTTGTGAAGGGCAGAGGTGGAAAGACAAGCAAGTACTATGGGTAAAGAGGTGCAGGGTGGGACATAGCTAGGTTAGGAGATGTTTGTGTGTTTTCATATTACTATAAAAAGGAATAAATAGAGAGCTTGTTTACTCGCTGGCGCAACTGCCACACTAAGTGTGTGCATGTGTAAGTAAAGTCCATGAGAAGTAGAAAAATTCCAGGCTAGCATCCTCACCCCTAGGCCATCCTTTCAACATATAGGACCAGCAGATTTTCACAGCCCTCTGAGTATTCCTTTCTGATCATATACTGTAACTTAGTTCTATGCTTAAATGCATTTGCTTTCACTGTGAATTTGTAACATAGCTTACCTGAATAATGTGAGACTCTAAGAGATTTAAAATGTGCCAACCATCCATAACATAAAAATATAAACACTTCGGGGGATTTATTTCAGAAAGAAGTCTGTGTATTTAAAAGGTAATTTTTCACCATTTTTAGGAATGAAACATTTTCTTGCCAACATTATAACAAGTAACTAAGTAGATGCAAGTCTGACAAATACACAACTCAAATGGCTCTAACTAAACTAACAACTAAGTTATTTTTACTGCAAGTTCAAAATGTTGCCAGTAATTTATCAGTTATCTAGTGTAGATAGGACTTCAGGATACACACTTGCTAGGTTACTGAAGAGAAGTTCTGTCAGTTTCTTAGGGACCAAGCCAATGATTTTGAAGATGTGACAAAAGATATTCTGAATTTGAACATCTCAACAGATAACAGTGTTCCCTTTTAGTAGCTAACTAAGATGTACAGCTCGCAAGGTTCAATCTAATTTAAATGTCAAGTCTGATCCTAGTTGTTGATGTTGCAATTATAAAATTTCCAAAATGTTCTAGATAATAGCTAAGAAAAATAATCACAGATGAAGTGAATATCAATTTCATGTCACTGCCACAAACTGCAATGTGAATTGTTACCCAGTTATCTTCTAGGATGCTAGAGTATGATATAGAATACCAACCAAAACTCAGTAATTATCAATATTTCCCTGTTTCATTTACTTTTTGGATGGTGAAAATATTAAATGTAGATGTAATCTAAAAAAATCGCAAGTGGTCGACCAGAACTATGCATATGTGAGAAGTGAACTTGAGAAAAATATCAGTTGTGGGAGCCAAAGTTACTTGAATTATGACAAATTTAATAGAGCCTACCCCATAATAGTCTATTTTTATTAACTGTGTTGTATTCCCTCCCTCTCCTGCTCTCTTCTCGTATAGAATCATAGAAATGTAGGGCTGGAAGTAACCTTGAGAAGTCATCCAGTTCAGCCCCTGTGCTGTGGCAGGACCAAGTAAACCTAGATCATCCCTAATAAGTGTGTATCCAACCTGTTTTTAAAAATTTCTAATGATGGGGGATTCCACAACCTCCCTTGGAAGTCTACTCTAGAGCTTAACTACTGTTACAATTAGAAAGAATTTCCTAATATCTAATCTAAATCTCCCTTTCTACATATTAAGTCTATTTCTTCTTGTCTTAACTTCTCACCCCAGAATATCATCAGCTTTTTCGCAGCCAACAGTTACTTACCAGTACCGGAACTTTGAACCCAAAGTAAAATAATGTGCAAAAAAATTCTTCTGAGGAGGCAGTGGTCTGTCCAATCGGAAGAACGTGTGATGCTCAACACAAGCTTTCCACAAATTCTTACAAGCTCGATAATTCACCATATTGAATCCCAATAACATTTCTCTAGATTCGTGCTAAAAAAGAAAAGTAAAATTTAATTTTAGAAAAATTATAATGCTTCCCTATCATGTTTAGGAAATGTACTTAAAATTATTATTGTTGATTGATAATACTGATATTTTCCTAAAAGTACAAAACATTCTAGTTCACAGTATGTTTGAAGTGCCACTCTAACCACCGCAACTTTAAACATTTTAAAGCCCTTCTATTAATAACTGCAATAGTGTGTGTGTTTTAAGTTAATTTTACTAGTTAAATTTTATATCCACTTTTCCTCTTTAATGAACCTGCTCTCAGTTCAGCATTGAGACAGGGTCACCCCTTGAGGCTGAAAGAACTCTCAGCTGGTAAGAGAGAGGATGTTGCTGCCAATAGGCCATCTCTCACCCTACTCTGTTGAGATGCCATGACAGAAGAAAGAGAACTCCCAAACACCTTGCCTCCTGTTCCAAAACTCCAACAGGAGTGAGGAAGGGAGTACACCTTTGTGCTAATGGTTTAGAGGAAGAGAAGTAGTAAGCAGGCAAGCATGCACACATGTGAGTTCAAGGATGGGAAGAAGATACAGCCATTGTTGTTAAATTCAAGGACAGCTGAGATATTCAACTCAGTGTAATTAATACCTTTATAGTGCTTACTAGCAGGAAGAGCAGAGCAAGGGTAGCAGGTGCTGGAAGAGCAGGCAGTTGAGGGAGCTTGTTACTAGCCATGGTAGTTAACAAGATATCACCAATGCTAATTTGGCTTTCTAACAAATAGAAGGTTGGGTTTAGTACACTTCACCTGCCTTTGTTTATCAGTTGCAGCACTCTCCTTCAAAGTCACTTACTTGCTGGCTAGCTCCCCCTCCAAGCAACTGAGACTCATCCCTCCTTTACCCTTCTTGCAGTATTGGGACAGTTTCATTATGAGGAAGGAAATTAGTGTATGGAACAGACAGAACAAGCAAGAAGCTTAACGGTATGTAGTACCCACTGAAGTCCCACACTCCCACATGTGGAGAGCTTGCAAGTGTAAACATTTTCATAAGAGGCTAGAGGAAAGAAACCATTCCATAGTATGAACTAACTGCATAAGTTGACAGACTTTGATAGGCTGCATGACAACCAATTTCATCCATGAACATCCTATGCACAAGTCAAAGTACACTGACACGATCTTCAAAATATTTGAAGAAATTACTCACCTTGTACAGTAATGATGGTTCTTCAAGATGTGTCCTCCTATGGGTGCTCCACTGTGGTGTGTCTACATTCCTATGCTGCTGATCAGAGAACTTCGGTAACAGCATCCACTGGGCCTGCACAAGTCCTCTCTCTCCTTGTGCTACGCCACGAGGTTAGCCAGCGCGCAGGGGCTAACCATCTTCAGTTCCTTCTCTACTGCAGAGTCATAAATGAGAACTCTGAAGTAGAGGGGCGGCTTGCGGAGCATCCATAGGGATACACATCTCGAAGAATACCATCATTACTACACAAGGTAACTACTACTACTTCTTGAAATATTGCCCCTATGGGTGCTACACTGTAGGTGATTCCCAAGCAGTACCCCTTCTGGAGGGTTGAGACTTCAGAGTTGGGTCAGTTACACATGACAGTACTGTGGAGTTGAAGATGCCATCAGAGGCAGAGTCCCCAGATATCGAATAGTGTTCTGCAAAAGTGTGGATTGATACTAGTGTCTCCACTCTGCAGATCTCTGACATCTTTAATGAACGTGACAGATGAGAAGAGCAATCTTGTGGAATGTGTACAGATTGAATCTGGAGGACTCATGTTACAAATCTGATAGCACTGTCTAATACAATTCGAGACCCACTTAGAGAGATTTTGGGCTGATATTGCTAAGCCCTTAGATCTTTCTGCCATAGAGAAGAACAGCTTGGGGACTTTCTAAAGGCTTTTGTCTTATCGAGACAGAATGCTAGGGCTCTCCTAACATCCAAGGTATGCAGTACGGCCTCCCTATTGTCTAAGTGAGGCTTGGGATAGAAGATTGGAAGGAGAGTTGACTATTCATGTGAAAGGAGAAGGTTACCTTAGGAATGAATTTTGGATGAGGCCTGAGTCCTTATCTGGGAAGAATAGTGTGTGTGTGTGTGTGTGTGTGTGTGTGTGTGTGTGTGTGTGTGTGTGTGTGTGTGTGTGTGTGTGTGTGTGTGTGTGTGTGTGTGTGTGTGTCAGCCACCAGAGCTGTTATCTCCCCTATTCTTCTAGCCGAGGTAATTGCTATCACAAAAGCCGTTTTCATTGACAGATATGTTAGCCACAGGTCTGAAGAGGGGCCTGGTCAGCCCTTTTAGCACCAAGTTTAGATCCCATGAGGCAGTAGGCTGTTGAGGTTGAGGGGAGAGATTTGTTAAACCCTTAAGGAATCTTTCGGTAGTTGAGTGCGATTGTACTGAGTACCCCTCTATGGGTTGGTGAAATGCTGTGATGGCTGCTAGATGGAATCAGAGAGCTCAGAGATAACCCTGATTCAAGTATCAGGGGATATTCCAAAATATGTAGAATTGCTGACATTGGAGAGATCTGTTGGGATGTGTACCAAATTTGAAATCTGGATCATTTCTACACGTAAGTGTGTTATGTGAAAGACTTTCTACTGTGAAACAGAACCTCTTGTACTTCCTTCGAGCATGAGCTTTTAGAGGTGCTGGAACCATGTAAGAGCCATGCTCTGAGGCAGAGAATCCTTAGGTTTGTCCTGTGAGAGGCGGTGCGGAGTGGTTGGAAGGGAGATTGGCGGGCAAATTGTGAGCTGCATCAGGTACGGATACCAGGTCTGTCTTGGCCAAGTAGGAGCAATCAGGATTACATAAGCACCGCCCCTCATTATCTTTAGCAGGACTTTCAAAAGAAGAGGAAATGGAGGGAAGGCGTAAAGGAAATCTTTGTCCCTGGGGAGGAAGAGATCATTGCCCAGAGAGTGCCATCTCATCCCTGGAGCAGTATTGTGGACACTTCTTGTTCTGGTAAGTGGTGAACAGGTCTGTAGACAGTGTTCGCTACAGTATGAACAATTTGTAGAGTACTGATGGGTGCATCTCCCACTTGTGGTCATGTGGGAATTTGCAACTGAGCTTGTCTGCTATAGAGTTCTGCGTACCCGAGAGGTAAGCCACGAACAAGGTGACATTGTGAGAGATTACCAGTTCCACAGAATCATCGCTTCTGTGCATAGAGATGGCGACCTGACCCCTCCCTGGCGACTGATATAATACATGCAAGCTATGTTGTTTGTTAGGATCTTCATATGTGAGCCTGCTATCAGCGGTAGGAAATGGGTGCAGGGATTCCTAACTTCTCTCAATTCGAGACAATTGATATGTAGGGATCTCTCTGCAGGTGACCATGTGACTTGCGTTGCAAGACCGTTTAGATTTTTATAAATCCAAATAAATAAGTGTCCACTCAGAGACTAAGTCCTGGTTTATTATAGGAATAACAACTTGAGTAAGTTTTCTGGTAGTTTGGGTAGTCAACACAATTTCTAGGGTTGACTAAACATCAATTTCAAGTAGATGACATTTAAAAGAGTTTGTCTTATTTGGCTATGTCTGAGATCTCTAAGGAATGAAAATTAAGTCCCTGCTGTTTGTGTACATCTGATAAGCAGAGCTTAAAAGTATGAGCTTAATTTATTTGTTGATGTAGATAAGGTGACATGAGAAATTGAAGACATTCTTTAGCGCTTAGTACATTCTGCTGTAAGTAGCAAGATGAAATGTATAAGGTTGGAAAATATAGAAAAGATGAGGAAGCTATAATCATGCCAACTTGATTATGATCCAATAAACACTGCTTGAAACGTTCACTCAAAAAAAAAGTCACATTGAGAAAGTTAAGGGTTTGCATGGTCCTTTTCCTGAAGTCTTGGCATAATAGTATTTCCCTCAAATATTTTCTTGAGAAATAATAATTCACTGTGCCCCAAATTTAAGACATTTTCTAAATTTAGTTGTTTGATGCTAGACCTTTATGTTTCTGTTAAGTAGTAGGGCAAATACTGGAAAATATGGTAAGTATGCACTGTTGCGACACATGCAGTTTCTTTTCTGTGAACAAAAAGGATCTCCACCTCCTGTGCTTTCAAACTAAACCTTTTACAAGCACATTATGATGTAATTATTTAAAGAAAAAACATACACAGTAATTTAAGTCAGGCAAGCGGGAGACATTTCAAATACTCAAAAAGTAATAATAATTAGTAATTAATAATAGAGCTTTACAGCACCAAAAAGTCAAAACTTCCATTGTGTGTGAAAAATGCAAGTAAAATAAAATGGACTCCAAAGGGTTATTTAAATTCCTTCCTTACCATCCAAAGCTGAAATATTGAAATTTCTTTTCTTAAAATATTTCATGAAACCAAATTACAGTCCAAAAGGTTGGCATAATCATATCAGGGAATATTTTCAAAAGTGACTAAAACCTAATTCCCATTTTGAAGAGAGATGTAAAATTTAAAAATCAATCGGATTTGGGCTTTCAAGTGCCTAAATCACTTTCAGAAATTTCACCTGTGATCACTAACTTACTTCACAGGCAGATGAAAAACCTTAGTCTTCAGCCTAATTTCTCAGAGCTCATTTAAAGGGTCTGATTCTCTGGTGAAATGGTAAGCTTCTATTGTGTTGTTACGTTTCAAATAACTTTGAGGTCACAACAGGTACAGCGAGAAAGACTCTTGTGTGACTGATAATTACATCAAAACCTCAACCTCTTTAGCACTGCAGGTAAACCCTGATTATCTGAACAGCTCAAGAAACTTCCAAAACATTTGGATAATAAAGTGTTTCAGATAAACAGAATTTGCTTGCATATGAGTTTTCAATTTAGGAACATCTCTCTATTTTTTCTTGATTTACACAAAATTTTCAAACCAGAAAAACAATTCTGTTAATTCATATACAAAAGTGACTCCTTAACTTCTTGCAGATTTATTTTAAAAATATTTTCAGGTGCGTTTACATGGAGTAATTTTTCAAGCATTGCATGGGGTTTTAGACATATGATTTCTTGTAAAGTCACATGAAGATCAATGTGTGCTGTATGAGGTAAGACTCCATGCAATCCTCTGAAAATTTCATCCCATAGAATCTGATCTAATTTCACTTGTGTGGTAGAATTCTGACATCAGAGATGATTAGACCCATTACAAATCTCCAAATTGTTTGCTTAACAAATTAATCTAGATATTGCTATTCTGATTGCTAAGAAGGTTTAAAGCCAAATTCTAATTTCAGATTCAGCTACTCCACTCCTGCAAATGTCAATGGAAGTTACGCGCACACGCACACACACGCGCACGCACACCTGGAGCCAAAATCTGACCTTTGGGGTATTACAGATCAGTGTACTATTTAAAAACTGCCTTTTTTTCCCCATAAATAATATTTAACATGTGTTATACCCACACTGCTGAGATATTCCCCAAGCTCGCAATCTTGTTATCCTTAATTGCTCTCTTTTATGACTCAATCGAGGCTGTTGCTAATTCTTGCCACTTCTTTCATGCAACATCCAAAATCCATCCCTTCTTCTCAATGCCTACCACCAAAACCCTTGCTTTTGCCTTAATAGTAGCTACCTGGACTACTGTAACCACCCTTCTGGCCTTAGTGATACTCACCATTCTTCAAAATGCAGATGTCAAACCTTGCCTGCCAGTCTGAACACATCACCCTCTTTGTAAGTCCCTCCGTCTAGCCTGACTGCTCCTTCTGCACCAATTTCAAACTCTTCATTCTCACTTTTAAGTCTGAACAGCTCTGTTCCTGCTTACAGCTGTATTGCTGGTCACCAACAACTTTCCTGTTAAGAACCTGCAGTACACCTATTCCCTCTCTATCCCTACAACCCTATTTTCCTTCTCTGACAAAAACCCACCTTCTCAATCTACTCAGTTTAATGGTCCACTAATTTCCTTTAAACAATAAACAAGAACCAATTCAAGACAGGACTATCAAGACTATTTATTACTTATTATTATTAATCTTATTACCTTATTTTTGCTACTAATACGAGGAGGTTACTTTCCTGTAACTGAAGGTTCTTCGAGATGTGTGGCCCCTATCTGTATTCCACTGAGGGTTATTGTTAGTATATAGAATATAGATATTCAGGCCTGCCTGTAAAGGCCCATCTTGTATAAGTATATCCTTATCATTTAGCTGGTTATAGGGGTATTAAAAAAGAATCAAAACCACAGGCCTTCTCTCACTGACAGTCTGAGGTCTTGTACTTTGGCTCAGATGCAGGAGTGGCGGCCATAAACTGGGAAGCGTGCAGTTACATTCGCACAGTGCAACATAACATCTAATACCAGGCTGTTAAGACGGTGATCCAGTCTAACACCTCCAGATAAAGAAAAGATCCTAGAATGTTTAAAGGAAACTTGGTTTGATAGCATTCTGTCTGGCAAAAGAATTACTTATCAACAGTTGTGGTTGTAAAATCTACACTCCTTATTGTTTGGTCTTTATGGTACCCAATTCTCTATTATCTATTTGAATGATTTCTGTCTGGTTCTTTGATTGTTTCCATCTGTTGCATAAGTAAGTGTGACCAGTTAAGGTGGTGGAATATGATTGGTTAAATAATTATGTTACAATATGTTAGGATTGGCTAAAGAATCATCTTGTAATATTGTTAAAGAAATGATTGGTTAAGATACATTATCAAAACTGAGGTAAAACAGGAAGTAGGGGTAAGATTTATTGGTGTAAAGGACTGGGGGGGTCCTATATGGATGCTTGCTTGAAAAGATCCCAATAAACGTGTCATATTACTTGCTGCTGGACTCTGGACTTCTGCTTCTGTCAGTGAACTAAGAACTGAAAGGACTGTGGGCATGCGTCATGAGCTCAGAGACAGAGCTTTTCAAAATAGTTTGTTTGACAGTCCATGCATGCACTTTTGTATTTCCTCCTCGTTTTGACCGAGACAATAAAGGATAGGGCACACTGGCCATGGCTCCAGTTCCTTTTCCACTGCAGACCTATAGCACTGCAGCAGAGGGGAAGGAGGGTGGAACTGGAATGCAGCTAGGGACCACACATCTCAAAGAACCTCCAGTTACAGATAAGTAACCTCCTCTTTTTCTTCTTCATGTGATGGCCCCCTATTGTATTCCACTGAGGGTGACTGACAGGCAGTACCTAGAGAGGAGGAGGGGGTGAGGAAAATGGCAGAACCATAGAATTTAGGACTGCTGCGCTGAATGTGGCGTTCATAGCAGGATCATGTGCCGAGCACAGTGATAAGAAAAGGTGTGTACTGAATTACACCTGGCCACCTTACATATGTCTGCAAAGGACACATCATGGAGCGAGGCTGTGGTTTTGCTTGCGCTCTTGTGGAATGGGCTTATTTTCCATCTGGTGGGGAGCGCCCTGACAACTGATAGCAGCGTGTAGAGCACTCTGAGACCCACATAAGAGATTCTTCCTGTGGAAATGGCGTGTCCTTTAATTCTCTCTGCTATGGCAACAAATAGCCTCCAAGACTTCCGGAACGGCTTTGTCCGCTGTACGTGAAAGGCCAGGGCCCTATCCACATTGAGGAAATGAAGCCGCCGTTCCTTGTTCGAGGCATGTGGTTTTAGAAGGAAAGTAGATACATGCACGGGTTGCTTGAGGTGGAAATTATGAAACCACCTTTGGCAGAAACTTGGGATGCCATCGTAGTGAGATCTTGTTCTTATGGAATGCGGTGAAAGGGTTGTTTGCTATCATGACTCCCAGCTCACCAATCCTCCTCGCTGAGGTAATGGTAACAAGGAACGCGAACTTCATAGAGAGAAGAGATAGAGGGCAAGAGGCCAGTGGTTTGAAGGGAGAGTTAAAGAGTTAAGGACTAGGTTGAGGTCCCATTGGGGGGCGATGGGCTGACTGGGCAGATATTTAGATAAAAGGCTCTTCCACAATCAGGCAGTCAAGGAATGAGTAAAAATCAAATGCTTTTCCACTGGAGGATGGAAAACACTAATGGTGGTTGCATGCATTCTGATAGAGTGGAGAGCGAGTCCAAAAGGTTTTCAGCTGGAGAAGACAATCTAAGAGCACAGGGATGCCCACAGCCCCAGGAGCAAGACCCTGCTGTTGGTCCAACAGGTGAAGCATATCCACTTGGTCTGATAGGATTACCTTGTGGAGTCCTTTCAGCTACTGGAGAGGATATCTTGCACTGCCAATGAGCATTCTAATCCATACTGTCAGGGGTAGCATCAATGGATCTGGATGCCTGAGTCTGCTATAGTGTTGGGTTAGCAGTTCCGGAAATGTCTAGAGCAGCAGAGGAGGTTGTTTCAACATGCAAAGAAGAAGAGGGAGCCTGAATTGGGGAGGCCAGAACAGATCAATCAGAATGGCCGTCGCTCTGTTCTGCAGAGTTTGTGCAGGATGAGGGATGGCAGTAGTTGGGAAGGGGAGAAGGGAGGTGAATTTTGTCCAGTCTGATCAATCAACGACCAGAGCGTCGCCCAGTGAGTGGCACCAAATCCTCCCCTGGAGCAATATTGGGTGCACTTGGTGTTGGTGTGAGATGCGAAGAGGTCTCTGACTGGCATACCCCACCGACCAAAGATGTCCACGATCAGAACCCACTCATACCAGTCACAATTGTTTTAAAGGTCAGAGTTGTCCATCAAAATTCTGAGGTAATGGTCAAGACTGAGCACATGCGAGTAAGGTAACCACCTCTAAAAATAGTGAGGTTTTTAAAGAGAGGGCTACAATGTAGCATAAAAGGGCCAGCTGCCAGCAACAGTTTCAGAGTCCAGCAGCTGCATCTGAAAAGGAGAGAAGTGTGTGAAAGAGCCGGGAAGCCAGCAAAAGAAGTCAGAAAAGCTGTTGCAGAGACAGAGAAGAAAATAGAGTGGAGCAGAGATGACTGACCAGTAACTGAACAGTAGTGATTTTTAAAAGGAAAACATCAACGGACTTATAGAGTAAGTTTAATATTCTTTTAATTATAGTTTAGTATATGATATCGTATAGTATAGGATAGTATATAGGGTTAGTGTGTGTGTGGGGATAGGAATGTATACAATTCTGCTATTAATTGCAATATATCTATGTAAACGTCAAAGCATTTTAAGATTTGCTCTCAGCAATCGCAAACTGGCCATTTGCAACAAATTGCTTCGCTTAGAATCATTTAAACTATATGCTTTTGTAATTTAAGTGCTCTTCAACTTGCAAGGGATTTGTGTCTGAGGTACTGTATGTCTTGTTTAGGATTTTTAAATCATATCATTGCAAGCATTATCAGTTACATTAATAAACGGCTACTTTGTTTCAGAAAGAATACTGCCTGTGTCACAATTACTTTATTGGACATCCGTGTGTTTCCTTAACAATCCTGGGAGCTTTTACCTCAGGAAGAACAGACTAAAGGGGCAACAGGTAGGTTACTATAGCAATATCCCAAAATGCATTATTTGGGGTAACAGTACCAAGAAATAGTTGGGAGAGAATCCAGTGCCCTGAAAGGCTGGAGGGACTGGCTCCACTGCTCCTCTCTGTAGAAGGGAGTCCACCTCTAGGGTAAGAATACTGTCGTGAGAGTGATCTCAGAGCAGGACGGGGCAGGAGACATGGAGGAGGCATCGTCAAATTCTTAAGTTGTAGCTGTGTCAAACGATGTCCAAGATCCACTTGTCCATTGTTACAGTTCTCCAAAATAGTAGAAAGAATCTGAGACAACCCACGAAAGACATGGAGGGTAGGAGCGTTGGTGTACGGAGTAGTTGATGGTTCTCTAGGTGCACTCAGAAATACCATTTTTGCAATGACATGGTGTTGCGCAGAGGTGTCTAAGGCTCAGGAACTGCAGTGTCCTTTTCATGGCTCAGCCCTCCAGCCGTGTCACTATCCGTGTTTCCCCCTTCCGGGAGGGAGAGAGGTCTAGCTCTTTGATAATCCAAGACAGTCTTCCTGTTCACTGCCTTGGTGCCACTCACCGAGTGGCTGGTAGGGGAACCTGGGACTACCTTCTTCTCTGGGTTCCAGCCCAGGAACCCTAAGCTCAGCAGTCTACGCCTTCTTTCTCTGGCCACACTGCTCTATCCCTGGGCTGCTTCCTACTACTGGTTCTCCTTCTCTTCCTGGGCCTCCCAGTTCTCTCAGACTCCTCCCTTTTCCCAGGAACTGCCTGCAGCCTCTACCTACTCCCCTTCTCCTGGGAGTATCTGCCTTTCCCCAGCAGTCCCCTTCTCCTTTCTGCTCCTGGATTTTATAGGCCATGCCAATTCCAGCCTGCTGAGCCTCCTTAATTAGCTGTCTAATGGGTTAATTGGCCCATCTGGCCTGCATTAAACCCTGTAGCCAGAGTATGGGGTGGTTACCACACCACATTTGTCTATTGATGGGACCAGAACTGGTAAAGGCACCTGTCTTGAGACCAACAATTCATGGGATTCTGGCAAAGCCAAGTGAATAGGGATACACAGATCTCGGACTTCCTATGTATGGGCAGGGAAGAGAAGCAGATACTACACGTGGAGACAATTTGGGCTTCCCCCAAACGGGACAAACAGTTGCTGTTGGTCACAGATGGAAAACGAGTGAGGGCAGGAAGCACAGACTTTGAATCCCAGCATCTTCGGCACCCAGGAGCTGGAGGGGGAAGTATTGGTTGGCAGGAAAAACTGCTGAAGCGGCATCCCACGTTCTTAATTACAAAAACTGCGAGGAATTACCAAAGTACAATAAAAAACAATAAAATCCTAACTATGAAAGAAAATAAAAAATGTTTTTGTAAATTTTTTTGAAAATGTTTCACTAAGAACAAGAGGTCATCAAAAGCTCCGAGTGCATGGCACATGCGCATAACCCTCAGTGGAACAGAATAGGGATCATCACTCGAAGAACTATGCCTTTCCACTTCACGTCTGTTCTCTTCCTCAGTGACCTGTCTTATTAATTTAGATTCTTTGGGGCGTGGACCAGGTCATTACTCGCCAAGTTCAGTATCATGCAGCCCTATGGCATTGCATTCAGATGTCAAATAATCACCACAATCAGCAAAAATCATTCTTTATAGAAAACTTCAATAACTTCTCAGACACATTTAAAAAACCTAAAAATCTCTAAAAGTAACATTTCTATAACATATTGCCTAGAATTATATAAGAGATTGTCATCAATTTTCCATTTAAATTTAGGTGGGACAAAGCCAATCTGTGTGAATAAAATCAGACAAATACAAATAAAAACCAGCATATTTAATTAAAAGTTTACTAATAAACTCAAAAATCTTCAAATAAGTATCAAGCATCACATTTAACTTTGATTTAACTTGATTAAGTTGAAACCAAAATTAAAACTAAGGCCATGTTTTATTTTCAACTTGTTTCACTTCTTACTGATTTAAGAGGAGCCTATTTTAGCAGTCTACAAATACAGAATTACATATCTAATATTTAAGCCACTTAATCAAAACAAATTACAATCAGAAGTGTTTTAAAACAAACAGCTTAATTGCCTTTGGATAATTACTGAATTATGTAGAAAACTGATGAAACTGGATTTTTTATTTTAGGTAAAGACACAGAATCAGCATAACACAGAAAAGATAATGCAGTGTTTTCCTTATGAGGAAATTTCATTGCTGTGATTTTCAGGAGACAAAATTTTAAGATGAGTACTCACCAATTCTTTCCTAAGTTGAATAAAAAACTGTTTGCACTTAAAAGAAATTTTTACAATCTTCAACCTAAATGAAAAATAAAATAAAATCAGAATATTTATACACTTTTAGTGTAATAAAATCATATTAAAATAATTATGGCACATTTACTGAAAATTGTGTTTTCTACAGAGAACTAATTTAATTCCTATGACATTTCATTTGGCAGGAAATAGCTAAAGAGAATAACAGCTACATTAGCAGTTTGTATGATTTAAGTGCTGTGTCTGCCATAAAGATTTTTTTCTATTCTTTTTCCATCTATAATTTCCATTAGTGGACAGTACAGCACACATTTTATTGGCATATTGGTAATTTTTTTAATTGTTCCATGTTTATTTCTTTCTGTATTACTGTAAATCCTTAATAAATTCTCAATTATTTTCCTAAAAGCTTCTGTTACTTGCTCAGAAATCACCATCTGTGCAGAGTTTATATCCTATCCATTATAAACACACTACTACAATGCTGAAGCAATAACTTAATTTACGTGAAATTCCTGGGATTAATGTGTCACTTAAAAATAAGTTAGAGACTGGTCATAATGTCGGATGGGGAAAAACACCAGTGATAAAATCAGCCTCAGGTACTAGCAACAGGGAAAAGAAACTAATTACAACCTAAAATAGGTTAGATCTAATAGTCATGAGCAAGTTGCAATTCATTTTGTAAAATTAAGTTTAGTTTGTAATGTAGAATATTTCTATATACTTTTTAAAAAAGCCTCCTTGTACAGTAATAATTGAAGATCACTTACTAATTCCTATAACTCTACCCCATGCCAGAGCAGCTTAATGAAATAATGGCAATATATGAAAGTTGGAGTTCTCATTACAATATATTCTGCTATGTTTTTCTACTTTAGACTATTTAAAGAGATTTTCTACCATTCTATTAAAGCAACTTCCTGTGACCTATGGAATGGAGGCTGCTTCGTTGTTGCCAAAGAAGATCCTTTATCTAGTAAAGTCAATAGGACAGGAACCCAAGCTCAAGTGTACACTTTGATAAGTGCTGCCACGTTATTATATTTGAGTTGCTCATTTTGACAAAATGCCATAGTCAGTTACAAGGAACTGAGGGTAGAAAGAATCTAACCGTCTGAGCTAGCATAGCAGGTCCTTTTTGTCAAATTCCAGGGCATTCAACCTGACATACAGGTCCTAGACCTACCATCAAATTATCTTAGTAAATAATTCGTTAATTGGCTTGTATCCCTACTTAAGTAGTAACTGCACTTGTAGCAGAACATGTGCTATAGATAGTGACAATGCACCTTTCCCATATTTTGGAAAATCTATTGAAGATACAGGTTTTCTGAAATGCAAAAATCAGAACAGAATCTTTACGTAACGCCTGCTTTTCACTCAGAACTAAATCAATGGCTGCTACAAGAATACAAAAGTAGTCAGTTTATGCAAACAGTTACATTAAGTGAAGTTTCTTCAGTGTTCTACCATAGTAACCCAGTGACGTCCTGTCATCATTTCAGCAAAAGTTCCATTCCCACTAAGTCTATGAAAGAGCCATATGACAGATGAAAGCAGACAGTCTGAGGGACTGGGAAATCTAAATGTTTGTTTTCCTTTTGAACAAGAACTTTTCCACAAAACCAAGCAAGGAAGCACTATCACTGGGCAAACAAAGGACTATGAAGTGTACTTATTAACTTGAATTTACATGTATTTTGTTCATCAAAATTAGAGAGTATAATGACAGAATGACACAGATTGTAACTTCTGTAATTTGAAGAAGATGGCAATGATCTAATGGATGCAGGGTTGTACTCTTCTGGCTGTTTCTGAAAATACTTGCCATCCAGCACAATTTGTTCCATTCAAAATCAATAAAATTTACTCCCGAGATTTTTTTCTCTTTCAGAAATGAGGTCCAAGGATAAACTGTGTCTGTCAGGGATGATGGAGCAATATTAAAAGATGATGTGAAAAGCAGCAGGCTTAGAGTGACCAGATATTCCGATTTTATAGGGACAGTCCTGATATTCCAGACTTTTTCTTATATGGGTACCTGTTACCCTCCCTGCCCTGATTTTTCAAACTTGCTATCTGGACACCCTAACCAGGGTCAAGAAATCAATCCTTCATTTAATTTGATGATAGCATCTTGACAAGTTGCTCAAACCTTCTCGAACCTTCTCTGGCACAGCAGGCTAGCTCTGGAACTGTTCCACTGCGCAGCCTTCGTAAGTTCTGGTTCACCTCTTTCTCCAGCTTTGTGATATAACTGAGGTCAAAGGAAAATGACCATCACCCCTTTACTCTAAAGTAATACAACTAATTGCTAATAAAGTTATTGAAGTGCAAAACTAGCTAGCTTTATGTATCTAAGATAAAATCCACACCAAGTAACTGGTTAGCAAGTGCACAAAGTAGTATAAACATAATCAAGGTATATTCAGGTTTCGGTTTATCTATGTTTTGAGCACTAAGCACATTCAAAAAAACCCTTTCCAACAAGATATACATCCATCACATCCTTCCCCACTCCTACACCCAGGAAAAATCTGAGAAAACAAGATCAGTAAATCCGGACACAGGTGAACAAAGGTAGATGGAAAATGTTTGCTTAAGTGCCTTACACAAGTATAACAATGGTGGTATCACAAAGAGAAAAAGGAAATCTTTTAGAGAGATGTAAATTGTTTAGGGTTTTATAGATCACATCCACCTTAGAACTTCATCTTGAAACCAACTAGCAGACAGCACATCATAAACCACAGGTGTGATGCACTCTTTGACTACAATATTGCTCAATAAGCAGACTGCCTCATTCAGCTGTAGATGCAGTTGCTGGATGATTTGAAGGTGTAGCTTCCATGTAGGATACATTAGATTGTAATTCAACCTACATATGGCAGCATCACAGATAATTAAGGTGAAGTCTTGCCACGCTCAAATGTTAAAAAAAGCTACCTTGACAACTATTGCTACCAAACTACCCTCACCATAAACTCCCTCACGTTGTGAACCTTTGAAATATATAGAAGACAAAGCCCACAGGTCTTGATATAATTTCCAACGTTCTTTGGACTGTTTCCCATCATCATGATGTTATCTTGACTGAATCTTAGTTATATAGCTCTCTTGCACACTCTGATTTCTATTCAACTCAAGTTAAGTCATTTTCCATTAAAAACAGTCTTCATAGAGATAACTGTAGAGATGGGTGCCATCAGCATACTGAAGACTCTGCAAATTATACTTTTCGCTAGCAATGAACAAGAGGGGTGATTTGAATGTACAGGGAACAAAAGCCAGACATGGAGGTAGGAAAGTGGGGCAGACTGGGACAAGAAGTCTGGTAAGTATGGAATGGGAGGTGTGGAGTTGTGCCACAGAAACTGGAATGGGCTGGGCAGGTAAAGACTATGACTGGGAGCTGAAAGGAAGGGAAGGTCGGGATTGGTTGGACAAAGAGTCTTGGACAAGGAGCTGGGAAGTGGGGGAGACTGGGACTGTATGAGGAGCCTGTGGATGGAGACAGACAACAAGCTACTGGGGGAGGGAGGGCAATTGGATAAGGAGCCAGGAGGGGGGGAACTGGTATTGGGAAGGTAAGGAGACAGGGACTGCGTATGAGGAGAGGGAGAGATAAGACTTAGCCAGCAAGCCTGTAATGGGGGAGTAGGATTGGCTAGGCAAGAAGATTGAGACTGGGACGAAATGTCTGCGGAGTGGAGACGGGTACTGGCTAGGTAAGGAAAATGGGTCTGGGAAAAGGATTCAGGGGACGGGACAGAGACAGCACTGGGCCAGGGACAGTTTGGAGGGAGTTGGTCACAAGAGTCTGGACCTACTCAAGCACATTCCCCTCAAGACCGTGGAATAGCATCCAAAATTCCTGAGTCTGACCATACTTCTGCTTTCAGCAAATAACTGAAAACCACTAGCAAAGAATCATAGAAGATTAGAGTTGGCAGGGACCTCAGGAGGTCATCTAGTCCAAGCCCCTGCTCAAAGCAGGACCAACCCTAATAAAATCATCCCAGCCACGGCTTTGTCAAGCCAGGCCTTAAAAACCTTTAAGGATGGAAAGTTCCAGAGGGGTAGCCGTGTTAGTCTTTATACATCAAAAACAACGAGAGTCCTGTAGCACCTTAAAGACTAACAAATGTCTGCGGGCATAAGCTTTAATGGGCTGCAACCCAATTCGTCAGATGCATGAAGTGGAAATCACAGAAAATCTGCATCTGACGAAGTGGGTTGCAGCCCATGAAAGTTTATGCCTGCAGAAATTTGTGAGTCTTTAAAGTGTTACAGGACTCTCGTTATTTTAAGGATGGAGATTCCACCATCTCCCTAGGTAACCCATTCCAGTGTTTCTCCACCCTTCTAGTGAAAAAGGTTTTCCTAATATCCAACCTAGACCTCCCCCACTGCAACTGGAGACCATTGTTCCTTGTTCTGTCATCTCCCACTACTGAGAACAGCCTAGCTCCATTCTCTTTGGAATCCCCCTTCAGGCAGCTGAGAACTGCTATCAAACCCACCTTCACTCTTCTCTTCTGCAGACTAAATAAGACCAGCTCCTCCAGCCTCTCCTCCTAAGTCATGTGCCCCAGTCCCCTAATCATTTCTGTTGCCCTCCAATTTGTACACATCCCTCATGTATTGGGGGGCCCCAAACTGGGCCCAATACTCCAAATGTGGCATCATCAATGCTGAATAGAGGGGAATAATCATTTTGCTTGATCTGCAGACAATGCTCCTACTAATGCAGCCCAAAATGGCGTTTGCCTTCTTGGCTACAAGAGCACACTGACTCATATCCAGCTTCTTGTCCACTAACTCCCAGGTCCTTTTCTGCAGAACTGCTGCTTAGCCAGTTGGTCCTCAGTTTGTAGCAGTGCATGGGATTCTTACGACTTAAGTGCAGCACTCTGTACTTCTCCTTGTTGAACTTCATCAGATTTATTTTGGCCCAATCCTCCAATTTGTCTAGGTCATGCTCTATCCTAGCTCTACTTTCCAGCGTATCAACCACTCCCTCCAGCTTAGTGTCATCTGCAAACTTGCTGAAGATGCAACCCACCCCATCCTCCAGATCATTAATGAAGCCCCAGCACCAACCCCATGGGCACTCCACTTGATTTCAGCTGCCAACTAGACATCAAGCCAGTTGATAAATACCCGTTGAGTCCAATGATCTAGCCCAGTGGTTCCCTATCTTTTTGAGGGAAAGCCCCACTAGTTAACATTAGGTAAAAAACGGCCCCCCCGCACTCCTCCCTCCCCGAACCCTCACTGGCCATAAACAAACACATATAACCCCTATAAATACATATAATGATAACACTAAATTACATAATAATCATAATAATAATAAATTACTCTTACCTGAGTAAGGAGCTAAGCCTTCCCTGGTGCAGCTGCCACCGCACGCCCCGTGTGGCCCTGCCTTTTCCCATTCCTCATGGATTGAGGGTAAGGAAGGCGGCCACTGCTGCTCCAGGCCCCCACTGGCACGTGGCGGCTGCTCCTCTCCAGCTGGGGGCCTGGCCGGTGCTCCTCTGCTTTGGCCAGCGCAGAGCTCAGCGGGACTGCGCCCAGCCGATGTGGAGCCTGGGGGGCTGCTCCTCTGCTCCGGCCATTGCGGAGCTCGGATGGCTAAATGACCTCAATATTACTGAAGCCTCATGGACCCCCTGGAATCTTTGGTACCACCCCAAGGGGGTCTCATCCCCCACGTTGGGAACCATTGATCTAGCCAGCTTTCTAGTCTATTCATCCAACCCATACTACTTTAACTTGCTGGAAAGAACACTATGGGAGACTATGAAAAGCTTTGCTAAAGTTGAGGTATATCACATCTGCTGCTTCCCCACATCCACAGAGCCTATCATCTCATCATAAAGACAATCAGGTTGGTCAGGCATGACTTGTCCTTGGCGAATCCTTGCTGACTGTTCATTATCATCCTTTCCTCCAAGTGCTTCAAAATGGATTCCTTGAGGACCTGATCCATGATTTTTCCAGGAGACTAAGGTGAGGCTGACTGGTATGTAGTTCCCTGAATCCTCCTCCTTCCCTTTTTTACAGATAGGCACTATATTTGCCTTTTTCCAATCATCTGGAACCTCCCCCACTCGCCACAAGTTTTCAAAGATAATGGCCAATGGCTCTGCAATCACATCAGCCAATTCCCTCAGAACCCTCACATGCATTGCATTCAGCCCCACGGACTTATGCATGTCCGGCTTTTCTAAATAGTTCTGAAGCTGTTTTTTCACCACTGAGGGCTGCTCACCTCCTCCCCATACTGTGCTGCCCAGTGCAGTAGTCTGGGAGCTGAACTTGTCTGTGAAGACCGAGGCAAAAAGCATTGAGTACTTGAGCTTTTTTTTCAACTGTCACTAGGTTGCCTCTCCTATTCTATAAGGTGCCCACACTTTCACTGACCTCCTTCTTGTTGTTTACATACCTATGGAAACACTTTTTGTTGCCCTTCGTGTCCCTTGCTAGCTGCAACTCCAATTGTGTTTTTGGCCTTCCTGATTTCACCCCTGCATGGTCGAGCAATATTTTTATACTCCTCCCTAGTCATTTGTCCAAGCTTCCACTTGTAATCTTCCTTTCTGTGTTTAAGCTCACTGAAGATTTCTCTGTTAAGTTGGCTGCCTGCCACATTTACTATTCTTTCTGCACATCATGATGGTTTGTTCCTGTGACCTGAATAAGGTTTTTTTAAAATACAGTCAGCTCTCCTGAACTCCTTTACCCCTCATATTAGCCTCCGAGAGGATCCTGCCCATCAGCTCCCTGAGGGAGTCAAAGTCTGCTTTTCTGAAGTCCAGGGTCCATGTTCTGATGCTCTCCTTTCTTTCGTCAGGATCCTGAACTCGACCATCTCATGATCTCTGCTGCCTAGGTTGCCATCCACTTCTACGTCCCCTACCAGTTCTTCCCTATCTGTGAGCAGCATGTCAAGAGGAGCACAGCCCCTAGTTAGTTCCCCCAGCACTTGCACCAGGATGTTGTCCCCAACAGTCTCCAAAAACTTCCTGGATTGTCTGTGCACTGCTGTATTGCTCTCCCAGCAGATATCAGGGTGATTCAAGTTTCCCAGGAGAACCGGTGCCTGGGATCTGGAAAATTCCAGTAAGTTGTCTGAAGAAAGCCTCATCTACCTCATCCTCCTGGTCTGGTGGTCTATAGCAGATGCCCATTATGACATCACCCTTGTTGCTCTCACCTGTAAACTTAACCCAGAGACTCTCAACAGGCTTTTCTCCAGTTTCATACTGGAGCTCTGAGCAATCATACTGCTCTCCTACATATAATGCTGCTACTCCACGTTTTTCCCCCAGCTTGTCTTTGAACAGTTTATATCTATCTATCACAGTGCTCCAGCCATGAGTTATCCCACCAAATCTCTGTTATTCTAATCACAACCTAGTTCCTTGACTGTGCCAGAACTTCCAATTCTTCCTGCTTGTTTCCCAGGCTTCTTGTGTTCGTGTACAGGCACCTAAGAGAACTAGCCAATTGCCCTACTTTCTCAGTATGAATCAAGAGGCCTTCTCTGTTGAACCCTCCTCCTTGCACTTCCTCCTGGCATCCCACATCCCTACTTGTCTCCGGGTTTAGTTCTTCATCCCCCGGCAAACCTAATTTAAAGTCCTCCTCACTAAGTTAGCAACCTGTCTGAGAAGACGCTCTTCCCACTCTTCACTAGATCGATCCCGTCTCTTCCTAGCAATGCTTCTTGAACAACATCCCAGGGTCCAAGAATCAAAAGCCTTCTTTCCAGCACCACCTGCCACACATTTACTTCCACAATTCAATGGTTCCTACCTGGGCCTTTTCCTTCAACAGAGAGGATGGATGAAAATACCACTTGCGCCTCAAACTTCTTTATCCTTCTTCCCAGAGCTACATAGTCCGCAGTGATCTGCTCAAGGTCATTCTTGGAAGTATCACTGGTGCCCACATTGAGAAAAGTAGGAAGGGGTAGCAGTCCGAGGGCTTGATGAGTCTTGGCAGACTCTCAGTCATGTCCAGAATTCTAGCTTCATGCAAACAGCACGATTCTCGAATTTACCAGGCTGGACGGCAGATGGATGACTCTGTCCCCCTTAGGAGGGAGTCCCTGACCCCCACCATCTGCCTCCTCCTCTTGGGAGTGGTTGTCATGGAACCCCCATCCCTAGGATAATACATCCCATGCTTTCTGATCGATGGGGTCTCCCTTTGATCCCTTCTCTCAGATGACTCTTACAATCCATTCTCCGCAGTAGTACCTGTGCAGATAGCCTGAAAAGGGTTGTTTACCTCTATCTGCATTGGGGATATATGGGTTCTCCGCTTTCTTCTTCTGTAAGTCACATGCTGCCAATTTTCTTCTCCATTCTTCAGTCCCCCCCTTGCATTGCCCTCTCTGATTCTTCAGAATGCTGTGCCTGCAATACCAAATCCTGACTTTCATCCAGAAAGTCTTCATTTTCTTGATGCAACACAGGGTTGATGTGTCTCTCTCTCTGGTCCTTTAACCTTCTCTTCCAAAGTGTCCTGTCTTCCTATAGTGCTGGTCCATATAGAAGATGACAACCTTCTACTGCTATCAGTTACTCCATTAGCTTAAGAGGCAGAAGTTTGTGTGGTAGATCTAGAGGTTCAGACTCTGTTGTATCATAATGCACCCACTATTGGGGGAGGGAAGGGAAGAGGGGCTGAATTATGGTTGCACAGGCAACCTCAATTATGGTATTTCCTAACTTTTGAGTGCTTGACTTGGAAGAGTTGTTATTCTTTTAACCCAGTTTTGTGTGTGTAATTATATACTGCACTCTTCAAATCTGAGCACTAAAATGATCTGGCATGGTGTAAAATACATATGTCAATGCAATACACTGTCATATGGATCATTTACAGTAAAAAGGTTCTGGTCTTCATAAATGGACATCCCTGACCTACTTCACAAGCTGTTTAAATGGATGACACGCTCTCAACAACTTCATGAAAAATAAAACAGTTAAGTAAAAGGAGAAGAAATCATAAAAGAAAACTAAGAAGAAAATGGCTACTATTATCGGACTACAGCATTCAAACCAGTTATCACACTGACTGACTGAAGAAACTGACAAGTGCCTAATTTGTCACAATCCTATCTTTGGCCCACAGAAGAATTATTTTGTGTCACATAATATTATGATTAGACTGGATCACTGCAACATACACCTGTCAACCTCTGTGGGTGATGGAAGAACCCCAGAGCCTTGAGCTGCAGTGGGAGGCCCACAGCCTCCAGTCTCAGCAGGGGACCCTGCAGCCTCCAGCCATGAGGAAGAGTGGACCCCAGAGCCCCGAGCCACCAAGGGGGAGCTCGGAGCCCCAGTTCAGGGGGGGACTGGGCTGATGGCGATTGCTGGATCCTCCCCCTCCCACAGTTGGGCTTGGGCTCTCATTCCCCCCTTGGGCTTCAGTAATGCCCTCAGCACCCTTCCCCCCCATCCCCAACAGACCATGGGCTTTTGTGAATTTTTATTTATTTCCCATGACCTGTCCATGACTTTGTGACAAAATCTTAGCCATATTCATAAATAATATCTGAATGCACTACAACCTTTAATATACTTATACTCATCACTCATTAGGTAGACAAGCAACATTATTCCCATTTTGCAGATAAGGAACTGACACACAGAGAGACTAAGTGACTTGACCAAAGTCACACAAGAATTGAACTCAGGTCTCCTGAATCTGAGGCTAGCACCCTGACCACTGGACCATTCTTCCCATATGCAGATAGAGCCCTGCAGCAACTTCCAGAGACCACAAAAATCTCTAGGTCTATTATAGAATCATAGAATCATAGAATCATAGAATATTAGAGTTGGAAGGGACCTCAGGAGGTCATCTAGTCCAACCCCCTGCTCAAAGCAGGACTAACCTCTGCTATATCATCCCAACCAGGGCTTTGTCAAGCCGCAGCTTAAAAACCTCTAAGGATGGAGATTCCACCACCTCCCTAGGTAACCCATTCCAGTGCTTCACCACCCTCCTAGTAAAAAACTTTTCCTAATGTCCAACCTAGACCTCCCTCCCTGCAACTTGAGACCGTTGCTCCTTGTTCTGTCATCTGCCACCACCGAGAACAGCCTAGCCCCATCCTCCCTAGAACCCCCTTTCAGGTAGTTAAAGGCCGCTATCAAATCCCCCCTCACTCTTCTCTTTTGCAGACTAAACAAGCCCAGTTCCCTCAGCCTCTCCTCATAAGTCCTGTGCTCCAGCCCCCTAATCATTTTTGTTGCCCTCCGCTGGACTCTCTCCAACTTGTCCACATCCTTTTTGTATTGGGGGCCCAAAACTGGACACAATATTCTAAATGCGGCCTCACCAATGCCGAATAGAGGGGAATAATCACTTCCCGTGACCTGCTAGCAATGCCCCTCCTAATGCAGCCCAATATGCCATTGGCCTTCTTGCCAACCAGGGCACACTGCTGACTCATATCCAGCTTTTTATCCACCGTTACCCCCAGGTCCTTTTCTGCAGAGCTGCTACCCAGCTCGTCGGTCCCCAGTCTATAGCTGTGCATGGGATTCTTCCTTCCTAAGTGGAGGACTCTGCACTTATCTTTGTTGAACCTCATTAGATTTCTTTTGGCCCAATCCTCCAGTTTGTTTAGGTCACTCTGTATCCTATCCCTACCCTCTAGGGTATCTACCACTCCCCCCAGCTTAGTGTCGTCCGCAAACTTGCTGAGGGTGCAATCTACCCCATCCTCCAGATCATTAATAAAGATGTTGAACAAAACCGGCCCCAGGACCGACCCCTGGGGAACTCCGCTTGTGACCGGTTGCCAGCTAGACATTATCTTTAAGGGTAAGAAATGTTTCCTTACCTTTAAGCTTTTGTTGTTATTTAAACTACTTAAACAGAAGACCTGAAACAGATGCTGATTCAGACAATTTTCAGGAGTACTCAGCACCCATAACCACAGATAGAGTCTCTCAAAAGCTCAGAATAGAGAGAGTTTCTGTACTGATGAAATCGCTTTACTCTATACTTAAGAAGTGGCTCTTAGCAGAATGATTGCACAGACTAAAGTGATCACAATATAACATAGTTACAAGTCCCATCTTGTCACAGATTCTGTGTCCTAGTGAAATACACTTTCAGTTACAAATCATGTGACCTAGCTTCTATGCTGTCATCACACACTGAGATTATCTGTTGTGTTATGCCTTTAAATACAAATCTATACTTGGTATCCTGGGTTACTTGACTAAAGAAGACACTTCTGTGAGGATGTCAGAATCAGAAAGTGAACAAGGACTTAGTCCAGCCTTGCAAAATTTTATTAACTTACCAATGACAAATCAATTGGCAAGCAAAATATTAGTTCACTTATTATCGTGGGGTATACAGATTTAGTGTCTGATAAATGTAGGACTAATACATTTTCATGACAGTTTTGTAAGGCTGATTTACTCTGCTCACTTCTAAGGCAGACTGGGTTCACTCAGTTCTCTAATATGTTCAATGAAATGTGTGATACAGGATACAGCCTGAACAGATTCTACACAAACAGAACCAATGGAGCAATGGCTATTTATAAGAAAAATGGAAACTGCCTTGAAAAAGTGATGAAGTTTGACAGCAGTTACTTCGTTCAGCATGTCTTGTTTTATTAGAAATTACTGAAACCATCTAGCCAATGTGCAGCAGCAGTCAAAAAGTTAATAATGTTGCAAATCATTAGGAAAGGGATAGATAAGACAGAAAATATCATATTACCTATTTATAAATCCCTGGTACACCCACATATTGAATACTGCAAGCAGATCTGGTCATGCCATCTCAAAAAATATAAATTGGAATTGGAAAAGGTACCAAAAAAGGTCAACAAAAATGATTAGGGATATGGAACAGCTTCTATATGAGGAGAGATTAGCAAGACTGGGACTTTTCAGCTTGGAAAAGAGACAACGAAGGACCGATACGATAGAGGTCTAAAAATATAAAATCATGACTGGTGTGGAGTAAGTAAATAAGTGTTATTTACTCCTTCTCATAACACAAGAATTAGGGTTCAACAAATGAAATTCATAGGCAGCAGATTTAAAACAAACAAAAGGAAGGATGTCTTCACACAACACACAGTCAACCTGTGGAACTCTTTGCCAGAGGATGTTGTGAAGGCCAAGCCTATAACAGAATTCAAAAAAGACCTAGGTAAGTTCATAGGTCCATCACTGGCTACTAGCCAGGATGGGCAGGAGGATGCAAAACCATGCTCTGAAGTGTCCCAAGCCTCTGTTTGCCAGCAGCTGGGAATGGGTGACAGGGGATGGATCACTTGATGATTATCTGTTCTGTTCATTCCCTCTGAAGCACCTGGCATTAGCCACAGTCAGAAGACAGGATACTGGGCTAAATGGACCATTGGTCTGACCCAGTCCAGCCATTCTTTAAGTTACAGTCACAGGCACTATCCAAGAAACCTTAATATCCAAAGAGAAAAAGGGAAGTAGAAAAGCAGCTGATGTTGAGCTAGAAGCTCTAGGGGAAAAGCTAATATTAAGATAATAATTTCAGATGTTTTTCAATGAGGTTCATATCTAGTCTTCACTTCTGATAGGTCTCTACATCCAGCATTACTCCATCAATGAAATTTTAAGGATCTTTTCCTTTTTCCTCTGAAGGTTAAGTTATTTGGCACACAGAGTCAAGATGCCAGACTTGGTGGGGCAAAAGTCTAGATCCCATATTGCTAAGTGAGACAGGACATCCCAATAGGGACAATGTTGAGCACCACTGAAATATGGCAATTCCTATGTAAAATTTGGAGTTAAAGATAATAAGACAGAAAATGTGAAAAATGTAATCTATCTGAAGAAAAAGATAATTGCATTTTCCTCAACAAATGCTCCTACTTTATCTTCTACCTAAAGTGAACATGGCTATAATACCTACAGATGGAAGGATAAATATATTACACACTCCTTGACTCTTGTAAAGTGCTGCACACCAAGCCAATAACTGACATTTCTAATACTCTCAGTATAGCTTAACCACAAAAGAAGGAACAGAAAAATCAGTCATGCTACCTACTGATCATTTACTATTGATCAAGATTGTAGTTCTAAGTTCCAGTACAAATATTTACACTAAGAATCCAACATAGCCCTTTTAAAATTTCTGAGTGAAAACAGAATTGTTTTTAATTCCCACAGCAGACCCTGACTATACAGCCTTATTGAACATAACGTAAGTTTCCAAATTCCTGCAGAAAAACTGTAGTGAAACTATGTTGTGCACTACAAACATTTAATAGTATAGCCTAAAAAGTTTTCAGAAGGAAAATCATCATTCATAAAAATATCCAAATTCAGTATCCAGTGCACAATATATAAAGTGACTCACTCAGATATAAAGTACTAACATTGAATAATTTTACTATGAAGCTGCTTGTATTAATTAGAAGAAAATACATTGAAATAATAATCATAAAAGCATTTGTTGAAAACAAATTTCCTTACCACAGAAAGGTGTTAATTCGTACCCTGTTCTTATAAATTAGTATTCCTCCTGACATCACTCCAATCATAATTTCATTATTACTCTGATCCTTTAAAAGAGAACAATAATAGATTCAATACAAAACAATTAAAATGCATGTTGTAGAAATTCATTTTATATATGACCCACCACCCGCCCACAGCAAAATCATACCTTAATTAACTTAATTCGGGCACGTTTTTAATGCAATGAACATTTCATGGTACTGTTCCTATTAACCTGAGCTGAAAATATATCCCATTTTTTCCCTTAATTATTAGAAAGTACTGTCCTCACATTCAATTTACATCTTTCCTGTTCCACCCAACCTTATGTCCTCACTGCTAAATTTCTGCTCTATGCCCTTTTCACTCATCTGGACTACAGTCACTGTCTCCCTGACTTTAATCTATACACATACTAGTTCATGCAGCACCCACCAACTGAAATTATCTTCCATGCATGCCACTCCAATCTTATGCCCACTACCTTAGCTTCTTTTCCCTGATTACCACTTTCAAGTCTTTACACAATGTTATCTCTGTTTATATCACAGACTGTCTCTTCTTCCTCACATAATTCCACCTTTTTTTTTATTGTAATAATGACAGAAACTAAAGAGTGCTACAGTGATAAGTAATAATTAGTGGAATTAACATTTAAAAATAAAAATCCAAGATGTTTATCAGCTATTGCAAGATCTAAAACAGTGGTTCTTAATCCATGGCCCAATCAGCACACAGCTATGGCCCATATGACATCCTCAGGGCCATACAGGGCCTCACGCACACGCACACACACAGTGTAAATGTGGCCCACATAACACAGAAAGCTGCATATGTGGCCCACAGTGGTAAATAGGTGGAGAACCACTGCTCTAAATGTGCTCTAAACCGCACATTCCTGTAGTTTGTCTCAGAGGCCCACTATCCTTATTAGACAACGACACTTTTAATACTGATGTCGTAAATTAAACTAAAATTATCTGTACTCTGGAAGAATGCATTTTTTTCAGTTGTATACAGAGATTCCTCTTTTTGTTTTCTGATGGAATTTCCTCCTTAAATAGCCTTGAAATAGAAAATAACTTATTGAAAGTAGTTTTAGTAGTGAAAATTACATAAAAGAAATATCTTATACCATGTATCCAAATACATGAGCATGAATAAACGGGCTCAGTAAACTGACTTGGGGAATGTCTTAATTGACGGCGGCAAATTCGCTGCCGTCTGATCAATTCTTCGGGATCAATTGAGCAGAAGTGAAGACCTGTTCAATCGATCAGGAAGTTGATTTAATAAATCCACCTCCGGAAAAGGAGTAACGCTGCACTTACGGGAGCGCATTTCCCGTTGACACAGCGAAGTGAAGATGCTGCAGTAAGTAGACGTCAGGAAGTTGACAGGAGATACGCAAGCTACTCTACGTAGCTTGCGAATCTCCCGTTGACTGCCGCCGAATTTCCCAGTCAGTGTAGACCAGGGCTTGGTAGCAATGCAATAGTAAACTGAACTAATGACTCATACTCCTATGTGAAAGCAAGTTGCAATTTCAGTACTTAGGTTAAGTCTACCCTACAATTGCTACAGTGGCACAGCTATAGTGCTGTAGCTATCCAACTGTAGCACACACATTTACTACAGAGACAGAAGGGGCTTTTCTATCACTGTAATAAAAATCCACCCCCTTGAAAGGCAGTAGCTGTGTCTACTGAGAGGGTTAAGTCAACCTAACTATGTCACACAGGACATACATTTTTTTTACATTCCTGGTGATGTAGCTAAGGCGTAAGTAGGTCGGCGTAAGTTTAGATTTGGAAGTGTGAGATCCTAGCCACAAACAACACTTTTGCTATTTCAAACCGTATTTTTTCTAAAAATATTTCTGCACTCAGGTAATAGCAAGTCCTTCAATTTGATTCTGTCAAATGTATGCTGTATCCCAAAATGTCTATAAGCAAGGATTGGGTGCATCCATGTAATAAAGCAAGGATTGGGTGCATCCATGTAATAAATCAAGGAATCCATTTTGAAGCCCTTGGAGGAAAGTAAGGTGATCAGGAACAGTTAGAATGGATTCACCAAGAGCAAGTCATGCCTGACCAACTTGCTTGCCTTCTATGAAGAGACGACTGGCTCTGTGGATATGGGGAAAGTGGTGGACGTGATATACTTTGACTTCAGCAAAGCTTTTGATACAGTCTCCCATGGTACTCTTATCAGCAAGTTAAAGAAATATGGGTTAGATGAATGGACTATAAGGTGGACAGAAAACTGGCTGGATCATCAGGGTAAACAGGTAGTGATCAAGGGGTCAATGTCTAGTTGGCAGCTGGTATGAAGCAAAGTGGGGTCCAGTCCTGAGGCTGGTTTTGTTCATCTTCATTAGTGATCTGAAGGATGTGGTGGATTGTACCCACAGCAAGTTTGCGGACGACATTAAGCCTGGGAGAAGTAGTAGATATGCTGGAGGGTATAGATAGGATACAGAGTGAGCTGACAAATTAGAGGACTGGGCCAAAAGAAATCTGATGTGATTCAACAAGACAAGTGCAGAGTCCTGCATTTAGCACAGAAAAATCCCATGCACTTCTACAGACTGGGGACCAACCGGTTAGGCAGCAGTTCTGCGGAAACGGACCTGGGAGTTACAGTGGACAAGAAGCTAGATATGAGTCATCAGTGTGCCCTTGTTGCCAAGAAGGCGAATGGCATACTGGGCTGCATTAGTAGGACCATTGCCAGCAGATCCCCTCTATTTGGCACTGGTGAGGCCACATTTGGAATACTGTGTCCAGTTTTGGGCCCTCTACTACAGGAAGAATGTGGACAAATTGGAGAGAGTCCAGCGGAGGGCAACAAAAATGATTAGGAGGCTGGGGCACATGACTTATGAGGAGAGGCTGAGGGAACTGGTCTTATTTAGTCGGCAGAAAAGAAGAATGAGGGTGGATTTGATAGCAGCCTTTAACTACCTGAAGGGGGGCTCCAAAGAGGATGGAGCTAGGCTGTTCTCAGTGGTGGGAGATGACAGAACAAGGAGCAATGGTCTCAAGCAGTGGGGGAGGTCTAGGTTGGATATTAGGAAAAACTTTTTCACTAGGAGGATGGAGAAATACTGGAATGGGTTACCTACGGAGGTGTTGGAATCCCCATCCTTAGAGGTTTTTAAGGTCCAGCTTGACAAAGACCAAAGTGGGATGATTTAATTGGGGATGATCCTGCTTTGAGCCAGGGGGGTTGGAGTAGATGACCTCTTGAGGTCCCTTCCAACCCTAATCTTCTATGATTCTAATGTAAAAGCTGTAAATACTTGAAATCCTATTTAGTAAGTTTCTTTATATGGAATTATCAGAAATCAGAACACAATTTGTTTTGAATAGAAGAATCCATGCTGTCTGAAGAGTAAATCTGCGTTGGGGCTTCAAGAAACAGATGGGAAATCATTCCTATGAATGACCTATTTACAAATTATGTGTTTTAGCAAATTGATTAGGACTGAGATAATGACCTAACACACATATTTGGATATTAGCCATACTCTGCATTTTCCACTGAAAAAGTGTATTATTGGACTGGTTGCAATGATGTAACCTTCACAATATTGAACTATACAAAGGTTTGTGGAACTTGAAACTTAAATGAGATTGTAAATGTGAGAACTTCCTATTCATTTTAATAGGATATTAACTGAAGCCAGATTAAAACTGCTTAGAAGCCAAAAGTTCCCTAAATGTCAAAGAGGCATTCAAGAAGCACATTTATCCAGTACACTTGCAAATAACTGGCACAGCCTGATGTTCACATCACTGAGGCTCAGACTTAGCAAGGTATTTAATCGTTTGTGTAACTTTAAGCATAAGTAGTCCCAATTAAATCAAATGAGAGCTACTCAAATTGCTGAAATGCCCAAGTACCGTGCTGAACTGGGGCCTTGTGTATTTGTCATTTTCTCAAATTGTCATTTTTCACTACACAGACATAAAGGTAGTTAAAAACTGTTCCTGAAAATATAATGAATCTGCCTTTATATTACAGTACAAATTCATTCAAACTTACCCTTGCATAGTGCAATTCAACTCCATAGAGTTCCAAAGTACGTGCTGTATTGAGATAATTGAACTCTGCTTCTGCAGGAGACAAGCCTCTATAATGACAAAGATGGGTTAAATATGAAACAGCCCAAAAAAATACATAAAATATCCAGATCCCTTAGTCAGTTCAAGCAGATTAAAAAAACCATTACTTTAAACCCTTTTTTTTTCCTATCCGGATTTCCCCTTGACCCCACTACATGCATAGATTCTTATGCAGTAATTTTGATAGCTAGAGATTCAAGCACTTTCCTCACAAATAGACAGATACTTAATTAGTTGATTAATCTCCACATGTGTACATTTACAGTTCTGCAACTTCTTCCTCCACACAACAAAAATGTCACAAAATAAAGTCTGCAATGCAAAGTCTGCTCATATGTATGATGAAAAGTTCCAGAGGGGTAGCAGTGTTAGTCTGTATACAGAAAAACAACGAGAGTCCTGTAGCACTTTAAAGACTAACAAATTTAATTTCTGCAGGCGGAAGCTTTCATGGGCTGCAACCCACTTCATCAGATGCAAGAAATAGAAATCAGATAGGGGGTATATATATACATCCAAGGGTAAGGAACAACAATGGGCAAGGTAGGTGTTAGCAAAGTCCATACAGTTAGCGTAGATGAGGCCTATTCACAACCATTGATTAGAAGGTGAGAATGTTCCTTACCCTTGGATGTATATATATACACCCAATGATTCTTGAAAGGTATGTTGTGTGTGTGTGTGTGTGTGTTTGGGGGGGGGGGGGTGTGTGTGTGTGTGTGTGTGTGTGTGTGTGTGTGGTACTGATCATCAGAGCAGTGGCGATATGTCTGCAGTTTTTGCATCTGTTGTTCCACCAGGGTCTGGTGCTGGTCCTGTGCGAAGCTTGCTTCTGATGAGCTTAGGTAGGCTTGGGGGGTTCTTGGAAGGCCTGATTAGGGAGTTTGGGAAAAATTTATTTCAGTATGCAGTACCAATCAAATATGAGTTGTAATTGTTTGATGATACCCCATAGGGGTTTCAATGTGGAATTGTAAATGACAACTAGGGGTGTGCAGTCAGTGAGGTATTGATTTTTGTAATGAAGCAGGTTCTCCGAGAGTATTTGGGTGGCCCATTCCATGATGCAATCTACTTCTCTGGTGGAGTGTCCTTGTTTAGTGAAGGTGGTTTTAAATGTGTTTAGCCATGAATCCCAGGCTCTCTCTTTGGAACAAATTCTGTGGCATCTGAGTGCGTGGCTGTAGGTAACAGATTTTTTTGCATATCTGGAATGGTTGCTGGATCTGGGGAGTCTGTAAGCATGGTGATCCCTTGGTTTCTTGTATATAATTGTTTGGAGGGTTCCATTGTTGAAGCTGATTGTGGTATCCAGGAAGTTGATGCTGGTGTGGGAGTGTTCTAGAGACAGTTTGATTGATGGGTGGTGGTTGCTGAAGTTATGGTGGAACTCAATCAAGAAATTTAGATCATTTGTCCAGCAGATGAAAATATCATTTATGTATCTCAGCATATCACTGGTTTTATGGTGCATTTTCTCCAAAATTCTTCCCTGAGGTGGCCCATGAAGAGGTTAGCATATTGGGGAGCCAAGCCATGGCTTGGACGAAGTGTTTGTTGTTATATATGAAGTTGTTATGGGTGAAGATGAAATGGATGAGTTTGGCAATGTGTTTACAATGGATTTTTGAGTGTTGTATGTTATCTTGTAGGTATTCAAGGCAGGCAGTAATGCAGTCATGGTGAGGAATGTTGGTGTATAGGAAGGTATTCTAAGGGAGGTGATCAATGTTGTGGTTTTTTTTCCAGGAATTTGGCATTTTGCATGGTGAATAATTGGTGGGGTGGAAATTATTGAAATCCCTCAATCAACCTCAGCCTCGACCAGTCCACACAAGAAATCCACTTCCTGGACACTACAATACAAATAAGGGATGGTCACATTAATACCACCCTATACCGAAAACCAACTGACCGCAATACATACCTTCATGCCTCCAGCTTCCACCCTGGACACATTACATGATCCATTGTCTATAGCCAAGACTTAAGATACAACCGGATTTGCTCTCATCCCTCAGAGAGAAACAAACACCTACAGGATCTCCACAAAACATTCTTAAAACTACAGTACCCACCTGGGAAGGTGAAGAAACAAATTGACAGAGCCAGACGGGTACCCAGAAGTCACCTATTACAGGACAGACCCAACAAAAAAAAAACCACAATAGAACCCCACTGGCCATCACCTACAGCCCTCAGCTAAAATCTCTCCAAGACATCATTAAGGATCTACAACCTATCGTAGCAGATGATCCCTCACTCGCTCAAGACGTGAAAGGCATGCCTATCCTTGCTTACAGACAGCCCCCAAACCTGAAGCAAATACTCACCAGCAACTGTACACCATACAACAAGAACACTAACCCAGGAACCTATCCCTGCAACAACAAACCCCGTTGCCAGCTCTGCCCGCACATTGACTCTAGTGACACCATCACAGGTCCTAACCACATCAGCCACACATTCAGGAGCCCATTCACTTGCACATCTACTAATGTAATATATGCCATCATGTGCCAGCAATGCCCCTCTGCCATGTACATTGACCAAACCGGACTGTCACTACGCAAAAGAATAAATGGACACAAATCAGACATAAGGCCTTGAGTTCTTTATATTAGGTGCCATCAGAGTTGTCTATTGGCCTCATTGGCATAGTCATCATCATTAAGGACTATGATGGCACCTCCTTTGTCTACTGATTTGTTCACTATTTGATGGTTGGATTTCAAGCACTGTATAGCAATCCTCATAGTGGTAGAAAGATTGTGGGGGATGTAATGTTTGTTGTGGATTTCAGTCAATTTTTCTCCTAGAGCAATCAATCAATGTAATGAACAAATGTGTGGTTTCTTCCATTGGGAAGGTGGGTGGGGGAACATATGCAGTCAGATGATTCCTTTTTCTTATGACTATCAACGTAAGTGTGGCAGTTGTGGGAGTGTTCTCTTTGTGAAAGAATTCTTTGAGGCAGTTAGAAAAATAATTCTTCTTGTTCTCCACATGTTAGTTTGGTGTCAAGTTCTGTGGTGGGGCAGAAGTTCAGTCCTCTGGAGAGTACACATACTTTTGTGCAGATTAGGAGTTGTCTTAATAGGTTGGTGATGTTGGGGTGTTTTGTTGTTTAGTGATGGGCCATGGTGTCTTGGTTACTCCCAGATGTGGTGTTCTGTCAGTTGTGGAGCTGTTATAGTTGGTTCCACTTTTTGTTTTTGTGTTGACGACTGTCATCAGATTTTTTTTTAAAATAGTTGTTTTTGATTTCCTGATTATTTTTTTCTTACAGTGTGTAGGAGTATGTGATGATTTCTTGTTTGAAGTAGTCCCTTGTGGAATATGTAAACTTTAAAAGATGGTTCCTCAGTTTTTCTGCAGAGCTGTTCAACATATTTGGAATTATATGTAGTTGTCAGAGGGTTGTATTGTTGGTGAATCTGCTGGGAATGTTTTGTTTGTTGCATCTGCTCAGGGAGTAGATGTCGC
Source organism: Emydura macquarii macquarii (assembly GCF_026122565.2). Lineage (NCBI taxonomy): Eukaryota > Metazoa > Chordata > Testudines > Chelidae > Emydura > Emydura macquarii. The sequence goes on from NW_027130397.1 coordinate 88,127, forward strand.
TGTTCAGTCTGTCTTTCTTCTTTATGTTGTGAAGGTTCTATTTTAAATGGCAAAATTTGATATTTTCCATAATTGTTTGCTGTGTTATTGTAGTCGTCTTGATCCCAGGATATGAGCCAGACAAGGTAGTAGAGATAATATCTTTTATTGGACTAACTTCTGTTGGTGGAAGGTACAAGCTTTCAAAATTCACAGCGTTCTTCTTTAATATGCTTTTAAAAACAAACACACACACACTTCTACAATAGTTCCCTACTACAGGTAAAGGCAACATACACAGAAACCTTATGAATGACCAAAGACTCTTCTTAAAGAAACCAAAATTTCCTATAAAAATTCACACTTCTATAGAAGTGAATAAGGTCTCATATATAACCTTATTTCAAAGTAATTTAAAGATTAGCACATTCATTCTGAATCTTCCCTTGCTTCCAAATTGAGGCAATACTTTGTATAAAGACGTGTAAAATACCGCATTGTAAAAATTCACCTGTTAAGTTTATTCAGCCAATATTCCTACAAAAGCACAGCATCTGGTAGACAGTGATATGACAAAATAATACTTTTTTTCTGTAAATCCTTACATATGCTGATGATGTAATTTTCCTATTTCTTTTTCAAAGTCTTGAGGCTGGTTAGGGATGAAAGAGAAGTCTGAGAGGTAGCCTGGCAAGTTTTCTGAATGGCTGTAGTCTCCCAATTCAGCTAAGAGATTAAAGGGAATGATTATTACTTGTTTAGCACGAACAATATATTCAGCATTGTATAATACCCAAAATTTAACACTGTCCTGGCCACAAACACTTGATGATCTAGAACAGCAAAAAAACAAGTTTGAATTCACCTTGTTTGTTTTATATAAGGTGAGTTATAAACTCAGTGGGCACCATGGAAGAAGTTTTTAAAAAGGACTTGAACAACAAGAAGGTGCTGGCTTGGCAAACTGGTTTATGAAATATTCATGTTATAATTTACTTAACTTACTTACCCCTATATAATGACTAACCCTAAATAAACAGAGTTTTGTTGCTCTAGGGTATTTCAGTAATCAAATACTGTGCGTGTCCCCATGTTTTCATTTCATTATGTGGACTCAATTTTTCAATCTTTCTAAAACCTGACTGTTATAATTTTATCTTCTATAAGATTTGCAAAAATAATCCATGCATTCTTGTCAAGCTATTGCCAAAAAGCACCAAATTGCTTATTTTTTATGTCAGCTCATATATATCAGTTTATTCAAAGCAATTGAAGACTAAAGTTATAGAAATTTATTACCATTTTTCAAACCATGTTTTATAATTTTACTACAATCATGAAGATCACAGCTACTGCACTATTAAATCTAAAATATATATGAACAATTTTAACAAACTAAATCGCTAGGATTTCTAAAACGTTAGGCTTTGAGAGCATGACTATAATTGGACAGTACTGAAAACCAGTTTTAAAAATCAACTTTAGACCTCATAACTGATTTATTGTTTTGGAAAAGCCACACATTTAGTTAAAGATTGTCCCAGTTCTGTTTCCTTATTGCTATTTTGTATACATATGTATAAAGTGTCCATATGCTAAAGCTTCTTGGAGTGCCATAAAATCTCTCTAAAACATAATCAAGAACCTTAAGGTCATACATTTAAGCATTCAAATGTCAGGCAATGCCAACAATGAGATTGCACGTGCCAACCTAATTCAGCCTGATCCTGGAAGAAGGCTTCTGAGCCTACAAGGGCTATGAACACCACCCCTCCACTCATACTTCTGGCAAGCAGCAAGGGCAATGCAGTGACTTTCTTCTGACCAGCTGCTTCATGCCTTTCTTGTCCATCCCTGGAAACTTTCTCCCTACAAAGACCCGCTTCACTTACATGAAGGATGCTGTGGGCATATTCATTATAATATAGTCAGATTATATGATAATTTCTGAAACATAGTAATGTTTTTACACCCTTGAATACACACATGCATTTTCAAATTTTTTCAAACTCTTTTTACTTGAGTTATTTCATTGTCATGATTTATATGGTAAGATCTTTTTCTAAGATATGTAATTTTAATAATTTTGACAGCATTCATGTACTGTACATTTTATTTTTAACCAGAAGCCCAGCCTTTTTAAAGAGCAATACATATGAGAAGGCATTTAACTATAAAGCTAACTTGGCTGGAAACATAAGTAGGCCAAATATTCCTGCAAGTTTCGTTACTAATCTAAGGTATGTACTTGATATGTAGTATAGGTCATAAGTAGGCTTTACTGTGTACTTTTCACAAACACTTTATTGAACCGTTTGCCTGGCATACAAAGAGTATAAAAAATACCACATTTAAGTATCTAAAACAGCAGAAAAGCACAATGGTCGGAATTAAGGTCATTTGTGAAATCTTCATTTTTGTCATTTCCTGATTTTCAAATGCTTAACTACACATCATTTTGTTAAGAGTTTTCCATGGAACTGACCAGGTTTTATAAAAGGAAGACAGAAAAAAAGGACAAAAAGCTTCACTATCCAAGATTTTATAGCTCTGCTATTTTGCTTAAAATTGGCAATAAGTTACGTCAACTGTAACTATTTGGCTAAATACTACCAGAACTCCCTATTCCACACACTTTTGGAGGTTCACAGAAAGAAATATTTAAATTTAAAAACCATTTCAGTCTCATTACTGAGAAAGTAACTTATTAAATTTTAGAGTACACAGAAATTTACAAAAAGCATTAATATATCTTTAGATATTAATATAAAGAGGAAAGGGGAAGTTGGGAGCTTACCAGTAAAACAACTTTGTGACTACCTCAGCAAAATACCATAAGGTGGATGAGAGAAAAAGGCTTACCCCTTCCTCACTGATGGAAAAAATACTACTACTTTTGTACAGAATTAGGTGTATCTCATTACATAAATCCATTTGCGTATGCTTATTACTATTCATTAACTTCTGGTAACTTAGATATCACGAAAAACAGAAAAATAGAAGGCATAATTGGTAATAATCTATGTACTCATATATAGTGAGTGATTATACTTACACTGAATAGCGTAGGAAGCCAAAAGGGCAGCAGTATTATAAGGACAGGGCAATCTATAATTTAAAAAAAAATTATACACCTGATGTGAATTATGATCATTTTGAAAATCTTCTGATTTAATTATTTGCCACACAAGATGTGAACAGTAAAGCACAGGTTTTTGATAGACATTTTATTATAAATATTTCCATTTGCAAGTACTCAAGAAGAAAAAAAGGAAGATTCTATTTCATTATCAGTTCTTCAGCAAATATTATATAGTTTATAATCTTTATGTAAAATATTAATTACTAAAAATTAATGCATCTTTTAATCTCTGGAAACTGGTCATAAATTTTATATATTGGTCAGCATAATAAAAGAGGTAAGAGGCTTACCTTCCAGTAAGAATGTCTTGTTTAATTTGCAAAAAATACTGGTACCTTAAAAAACAAAAATACTACAATGGGTTGATGAAATATGATTGTATTTTTAGACAGAACAGTCTTCCTAAATTTAATACAAAGTTGAAATATTTGAAATCACTTTGGAGTTTATTGTATTAAAAATCATTTCACCAGATACAATTATTTTTTAACCTTTGAGATGTAGAAATTAATGTGAAATGGCAGTTAAAGTAACGTATATACACCATACATTTATATTACCTACTTCTGTAGAACATCGTTTTACATTACAATTTATGAAGACATCACAATTAATATTCAAATTTCACCTAAAGGTAGAAACAATGCAGAAAAGAGGGAATGGCTACCTTGTGAAAAACAAAATAGGGAAAACAAAACTATCAAACTTTAGTGCCAAAAGTTAAGCCACACAAAGCTGTATTCAGGTACCTAAATAAAAGTTGCCTATTTTCAGAAGTCCTAAAGCATTTATGTCTCTCACGATTGTACAGATTTAGGCTTTTTACATTTAGTCACCCAATTTTGAAGATTTTGGCCTGACAGTTTATATTACAAATACATAAAAATAGTTTTATATTTGTTCCAAGTACACGGAATCAAATTAGTTCAGCACCTAAGAATATCTGAAACTAATTTATTGTTTCCAACTTATTATCAGAGTTGAATGGCTTCTTTGCCTTCTTTCCTCAATCTAGAAAAACTGTGGGTGCAAAAACAGATTCCATTATGTTAAAGTCTTTCAGCAATTTTTCCCACCTTCCATAGTTTTTTGTTCTATATACTGCATATTTTAGTATTTTCTTATTTTAAATTACTTTTACATGCGAACAGCCTGTTTAAAATAGCTCTTCTGATCCTCCCACTGTTTACCCTATAGGTGGGAAATAAGCAGCAAAATGAGCAAATGAACACTTCAAAACAAGGAGACTGTTTTCAATCAAATATATTCAGTGACAGAAAACAGACAGCAAATATTTTTAAAAGTATGATACACGGTACAGCAGATATGTTTATAAATATCTATTTCCCCACATATTCACGAGACAAAAAATTTATTCATTTCTTGGCATTAAATTAAGACTTTACTCACTCATTTTCAGCAAAACCACCTTTATTAAATTTAAAGTGTATTTCTTTGAGTCTGTATTATTAGCTACAAATGTATGCTACAGTTCACATTTTCAAATGCAACCATTGATTTTTGGGTACCTCCATTTTTGGGTGCCCAAAATGAGACAAATTAAAGGGCCCTGATTTTCAGAAAGTGCTGAAAAACCCAGCCCCTGAAAACCAGGATCTCTACAGTGTCTGAAGTTGGGCATTCTAAAATGAATGCACTCAAAATGAATAGACACTTTTGAAAATTTAGGCTTCTCTGAAAAAGGAAAGAGACTTTATGCAGGTGCGCAAGTTTGAACATGTGCCCGTAATATATTCAACTAAAGGTTATACACACACACACACACACACACACACACACACACACACACACACACACACACACACACACACACCTCTCCAACCCCCCAGCATGTTTAAAGGATTTTAAGGAACTGAACATTTATATTTAAATTAGAAAGGTGGCAAAGCACACACAATACAAATGAGAACCACCACCATAGTAGGGGTTATAGTGGCAATAGGTGAATCTCACTTGTTGCAAATTCCCGTATGACTTCTACTGGGACTGCATTCTTCTGTGTTATCACAAGTCATTATTTCCATTGGAAAAATAACTTACAGTGAGTTACAAATACTGGCATTTATATTTTTTGCTCTGATGCCTCTATTAACAAATGCCCCACATGGCACATAATGTAAAAATAACTTTTGTTTTCTTGTACATAACACTGCTTTGGGACATCCTAGGCCCTGGTAATGATCCCATCATGTACTTTTCTCCTTGCACTTCTGATTTGACAGTTGCAACACACAAGCAATTATACAATTCAGGCCTTGGAACAGCAAATGAATAGTAAATAATTGTTTATGTAGCTGTTTATATAATCAAACAGTGTATGTACTAAAAATATTTAGCAGATTAATATTTAGTGTCAAAAGAATTCAAACATTTAAAATTAATTTATTGCATTAAAATTAAGAGGATTTTTACACACTTTCATTTTATTACAAGTTGGTATGTGAACAACAGCCATCTCATAATAATTATTTAAGGGTTCCATAATTTATAATTCAGGATTTATAATACTGAAGAACCCCACAAGCATTTTTACAAACACACATGCACACATACAGAGGAACCAACCCACCCAAAAGTGTAATACAGTTGCCTCTGGAGTGCAATGTACCAGCTATTCAGGGGAGGAAACAACACATTTTGTACTCAGAAGTAGAAACAGAGTGTATGTAAAGTGACCAGAATGGAATTGGGCCTAACACACACCTAACACCCACAAAAAGTAGTATAGGATCTTCAGCTGATAACAGATAATAGTTAGTTCAGTTTTACATGTCATCCTGAAGGTATTAAAACAATGATAGAAGACTACAGACTCAAGGCTATACCACCTTTAATTCATTAACCAATCTTAACAGGCTAGGCAAAAAATGGTTTTAATATATAAAAACTCATCCCCATCCTAAAATACTGAGATGCAGAAAAGGGAGAAGACTATACGGAAAACAAGTTTATTTTTTATTTCTATAAAACATGTCATTTAAAACTAACATCCCTTAGCTGAGATAAAACAACATTTATTACTTTTTAAACAAGTAAATTTAACTTCCTATTTCCTATATTCAGTGACTCAATTTATATAAATGTTAAAATGATGCTAAAGGTGTATTTAGTTTAGGTTTCTTAATACAAATATGTTTTACATACTGATTTTTTCCAATGTTAATTTTTATGACTGCAGAACAAAATTGGAAGGTGAATATTTCACAGGTGTGAATTTAAGTGTCTTTTTGTGAAGTGTCTTGAAAGGAGATTCTGTTGTACTTACAGACAGCATGAGGAAGCTGTCTTAAGCAGAGTTCATTCTGTGTTTAGTGGATTGTATGTACAGTGAAGTTAATTAATTATCTCACCAGATCCCACTTAGGCACGTAAACCTCTTCTACATTTTTTGAACAAAATGGGAAAAAATAGAAATTAAAGCAACTTTAGCAATATAGGTCTAAAATAGCTTGAACACATTCACTTCTTAAATTGTAAGAACAATGAAGACAGAGTTATGTTAAGTTAAAACAACCATTTAGCTAGAAATCTTTATAAATATTAAAAATAAATTATTTGCTAACAAGAGATTCTATTTTAATATAAGGAGGACGAACAGGCAGCAAAAATATACCCCTTTGTTTCCCGTGTCTGTTGGGAAGATACGATCTTTAGAATTATTAATTAGCAACAGTTAGTGCTGGTAAGAAAATGGCCATCAATTTCTCCAAAATGTCATGAAATATCTTGTTATATGTTTTGTCTAAGTTATGAAAATTAAAAAGAAAGTTGCCTGTCCCATCTCTGCTGTTAGGACAAATTAGGCCCTTCAGGAACCTAAACAAAAAAGGGCCTGCCTGCTTTTTTAGAGGGACTGAGCATTTACAAATCCCAGTGAAGTCACCTTCTCTTTTAGATCCTTAGCAATTTGAAAAACCAGACTGCTGATATTTAGGTGCCTAAAAATGGAGCAGGCACCTACATTTACACACCTTGGTTTAAAAAATTTTGGCACGTCTTTTAAGAACACAAAATCCACAGTTTTTAAATTCTGGTACAAACTGAGCATCTCCCTTTAATAATTTAGGCACAGATTAGTATAGTTATTGAGGCGTTGCTGCACTCAGCGTTACGAGGCCTGACTGATTTAAGAGCCTTAACCTCATCTTTAAAAAGTTTTTGACAGTTGCCTAAATCCCTTTAGAAAATGAGATTTAAGCTCCTAAATCAGTTAGGTATCCCAATACTGACTGCAGCAATGCCTAAACACCTGAAAAAATCTGAGCCTTAGGCACATTATTATACAATAGGCACACCAAAATTACTGTATTTGCACCAGCTTAAATTGCTGCTATATCACCATAAGTTTCTATATTATACTAATAAAAGTGAAGTTGAAGATTGATTAATACGCACGGGTGAAAAAATTATCAAGAAGCTCATATACAAAATGAATGATGGATTAGCATAATTTCAGAGATATTATGAAATTTTTCAAACAGAAGAGAGACAAATGTGGGTTAAAATTAAGTTTTTACCCATTGAGGAATAGGAGAGAAGAAGTTTTCCTTTTTTCTTCTTCCCTTTCTTATTTTTCTTTTCCTATTTCTACTTGAACAATGTTTTCTTTGTAAAATTATTTCACATACACACACTCTTTCTATTCTATGTATTTAAGGTTTCATTTTAGAAGTTTTTGGGTAGTTTGTGGCTTACAGCATGTGAATTTTAGTTATCAGCTATGGAAAATCCTAAACACATTACAAAAAACTCATGAATAAAACAGGTTTTTAAAAGAGACAATTCCAATAAGTAATGCCTTCAAAAAACTAATTATGTATTTTGCTAATATTTAGTTCTACTTCTAAACTTCCTAGAAGAATTTTGCAATGTTAAACTACCTAAACCCACCTTGTATATTCTTCTTGGAGCTTGTTAGGGTCACTTACAAAAAATTTGACTCTAAAGTTCAAACTGTAAGGAGATCCTCCTAGAATTAACAAAAGCATTTCTAATTAATCAGGTTACTTTTAAATCCTTAATCAATAAATAATATATCTGAAATAGACCAAATAAATATATTTGCTCACTTTTTAATTGTTTCCTGATTGGTTTGTTTGGATCCAGCCACCTCTGGAGAAAAAGAGATTGAACTATAATTTTTTTTTTTTTTTTTAAAACAAGCAACACTTATTGCACAAATTACAGTCTGGAATGATCATGTTAAGCAACATTTATTTCCTTATTTAATATTTGAGTTTCTTATGCAGAATAGGCCTTTTGGCATGCAAAGCCAATTGAGTAATTTTTCTGAAAGATCACAGGTTATCACAAACATACCCTACTGCTCCTCTTGGGCCCCTCTGGTGTCTGTCCCTATGTACCTTATGGAACTACGGATACCCCCAGTTCCCTTCACAGGTGGGTGCCTACAGCTGAGCTGGCTACTTAGATGAGCATCCATCATGGCTGCTAGTTGTAAGGGTCAGAATTTAATAGTGTGAGAATACTACTGGACAAAGCATAGACCCTTCCAATCACTGTGAACTAACAGCCCCAGAACAGAAGTTTACTGGAAAGATTGCTTGATAAAATACTTTGAAACGTTGGCAACTAGACAAACAACTAGGTTGCATTTCTCTTGCTGCAAGGAACTAGAGTACCCCCTCCCCCCAAAAATGTTACTTTATGAAAAAGTAATCTGTGCAGTAGTAACCTAGAAAGATCTAAATGAGAAAACAACTAACTTACCCTATAGTAAATTACATTTGGTTCTTCAAGATGTGTTTCCATGTGTATTCCATTTCTGGTGTGTCATGCACACAAGATCAGATTCCTTTGATCGCCAAAATCCATTGGGGCTGCACCTGCACCTAGATGCAGGAACCATAAAGGGCAGAGTGGGCCGAACTGTCCCTCAATTCCTTCGTCAATATAGAATCCAAGTGTTACAGGACTCTAGCAGCAGGGAGGGAGGGCAGATCATGGAATACATGTGGACAAACATCTCAAAGAATCCCATTTACTGGAGAGTAAAGTACCTATTCTTTCTTCTTCACATGATTGTTCAAATGTATTCCACTTCTAGTTACTCACAAGCAGTGACCTTGTGAGCAGCAGGATGGGTGCTTGGAGTCTATTTGAATAACAATTGGAGGATTGCGCTGTCAAAGTGCACATCTGATACCGATGCCTCTACTAGAGAATTATACTGTGTAAAATGTGGACTGGTCCCCTCCTAGCTTCTCAGAGAAGCCATAGACTGTTGCCTGAGTTCTGATGGAATAGGTTCCAAACTGCATGAGTGAATCTAATCTAGCTAACTCAGTATGATTTAATACAAGTAGAGAACCATTTAAATGATCTTTGGGTAGATAATCCCCTCCCCCCCAGGATCCTTCATTCTATCTGAAAATGCTATAATTAGCATAGGGTAACTTCTGAATTTAGCAGGTTTTGTCCTGCCCAGCAAAATGACAGAGCCTTAACTACACTGAAGGTATGTAGTTTCGCTTCCACCAGTTCAATCTAGGAAAGGAAACTGGCAGATGAATCATCTGAATTAAATGGAAGCCTGAAACAATTTTTAGTAAAAATCCAGGGTTAGACCTAAGGGTCAATTTATACTTATGGAACACAATGTAAGGTGTCAGCCATGAGTGCCTGAGCTTCCCTACCCCTTTCAGCTGATAACTGTGCTCTTCTCATCTGTTGACACTGTTGTGTTGTCTGCCATGACCTGGTCTGTCAGTCCACTCAACAGAGAGAAACACTGTGCAGGCTAGTCAAACAGCTCAGAGCTGTAGTACATTTATATGAAGGGGATTCTCTTCAGGAGTCCATAGAACTTGGGTTTGAAGGTGGTGCAGGTGAGTTCTCCAGCCAAGGACAGCAGCACCTATTAGCAGTGTTCAGGAGACAAGGGGAAAAAATAGTGTCCCCCTTTGCAAACCTGCACACAGTCCTTCTATGAGAGGTCTCCAGTTTATCTATGAGAGGACTGCTCAGGGGATCAGTACCCGTATGTTCATGTGACATCTACTTGGTAGATGCACCATTTTCAACCACCTTTGTAAGTTTGGTGTAGTCTGGCATGCCATGTGATGTAAGTAAAGGAGACCGTGTGATCAAGAAAACTGAGGCAAACTCTTACTGACATTTAAGGGTGAGCCTGCAGCTGGTCGATTAGGCCTACTGTGGTACTGAAACTGTTTTATGACTGATAAGTTCTTACTATTGTGGAATCTAGCACTGCTCCTACAAACTCTATTTTTGGGCTGGCACTAAAGTTGACTTTTCTCTGTTGTCTTCGAGACCCAGCATAGTGTAAAATTGTAGGATTATATGAAATGGAGTCATTCACATGTTGCACTAATCCCCCTCGAATGAGCAAATCATTGCAGTATGGGTCTACCTGTAGCCTTTGCTTTCTCAGATGAGTCATCATGACTGCCAAGCACTTGGTGACTACTCTTGGCGCTGCTGAAAGACTAAAGGGGAGGACTCTACTAATTGTGATAATTTCCCACTTGGAATCTCAGGTATTTTCTGTGTGCAGGGTTGATTGATATGTGCAAGTATGTGTCCTGTAGGCTAACAGCATGAACCAGTTTTGGGGATCTAAAGATGGGATTATAGAGGTTAGGGTTACCATCCTGAATTGAAGTGGAAGATTAACATGTTCAGAAAGCTCAAATCCAGAATTTACACTGCTTAGCAAGAGGAACAAAAAAATGAGGAAAACCACATTCAGACTGAGGAACAGTTAATTCTAGCAACCATTTCCACCTTTCCCCTGATGAGATAGCAGTGCCCACTACAACTACCCGGCCTGACAATTATAAGATTTTAAGGACTGCTGTCCTGAATGGTGGAAACCTTGAGACCTCAGTTGAAATTGTGCAAGAAAAATGACTACTTGACATTTTATATACAGTAATGCCTGGAAGATGGGCCATTAGATGTATTTGATAGGAAGAACTAGGAAGTGCCAGAATCTTTAGGATTAGAAAATGTGAGTAAAACCCCTTGTCTCTTGTCTATAGAGGCACTTCCATTGCCCCAAGATTTAGGTGTAAATGCATTTTTAATAATCTCTTATGAGGGGCCCCTGAGGAGGATTGGGTGTTAGAAAGGCTCTGAAATTGAATGAAAACCCCACATTCTGATGATTTCTGAGATGATATGATTACAGGTCTCCAGAAAATAAAAAAGGCAGTTGCCAAAAGGAGGGGAGAGAAAGTAAATAAATCCTCTAAATGTTCCAAGTAGCTCTTGACTAACATGTCGGATTTGCTACTTTGAGGTGGACAGCATGACTAGGCAGAGGGTCTTCTCCATTGAATCTCTACCTTTTCTAGGGGGTTCAGAGGATCTTTGGTGGGTGTAATGATAAGCCCCTGTCTAGAATAACTCAGTAGTTTGTGTTGTTTCCTTCCCGGGAGTGCAGTATAAACCTCTGAAAGATCAAAGAATAGTATATGAATCTTTCAGGAAGTGCACAGCTTATTTTGTCTTGATGTTAAAGAAGTCCTCAAGAACTGTCTGGACCTCTTTGATAGTTTTCTCTGCTATCTCGGGCAAGTTTTTCAATAAAATGAGATACTTTGTTTCAATTTACGATGTCATTTCACTAAGAGGGCCTGATAATTAGCACTACACATTTGTGAAGTAGAGGAAGGGTAGTTTTTCCTGCCAAATAAATCTAATGGCCCATCTCGCAGGCATTACTGTATACAAAATGTCAAGTAGTCAGTCATTTTTCTTGCACAATTTCAACTGAGATCTCAAGGTTTCCACCATTCAGGACAGCAGTCCTTAAAAAGTCTTATAATCGTCAAGTCGGGTAGATATCGTGCGCACTGCTACCTCATCGGGGGAAAGGTGGAAATGGCTGCCGGAATTAGCTGTTCCTCAATCTGAATGTGTTTTTCCTCATTTTTTTTTGTTCCTCTTGCTAATCTGTGTAAGTGCCACCTCAGCCTGCATGATTTTGCAGAAAAGGGAGATGTAGCCTTTCAGGGGGCAGAGGTTGGTTTCCATGTTGCCAGCATGCCCCAAGGCTCCCAGTCAGGTAAAGGGGCGGAGTGAAAAAAGTAAATTAACAACATAAATACTAAAAGTAATTATAACAATATTCTACAAATGTATACTTTAAGTAATACTGGTAAGATGTTTGTTTCATTCTAGTTCTGACATGCCCCTTTATGGCATGTAATTATCTACTCAAAGACCAAAAGATTTCAGAACTAAAAAAGCACTGTAACCTTTTAATCACATGTTCACTGAATAACTCTGAGGCTCTTTGTAAAAGCTCTGCAGGGCTGCTTCTTAACCACAGCTGCCATCACACCATTGTATGCAATTAGCAATACACACATACAACAGCAGAACACTAGAGGGAGTCTGGATACGAGAGTCAGGAAGGAAGGAGAAAATGGGAAATAAGATGGCCACAGCTGTTGCAATTTTGTGAGTTTGCCTGAATACAGAATCCTGTTGAATTCTACTGTTCTCTTATTTAAGTCAAAATACAACTGCCCCACACCCATATTTATTTCCCTATTATGCCAATGTTTTTCTCTCCATCACCTTCATCTCTTGAGGAGAGAGTCTGGAATAAAGAGATTAAATATGATTATTATCCGGACAGTGTCCCTATCAGAACCGCCTACAAGTGATATAATCATGGACAAAAACCCCGATTAAAAAACATCAAAAATGTGCTGTACAGCTTTATTTGGTAATAGGCACCTTAGTTCTACTGTTTGGCCACAGACTGCTAGGAAGAGGAGGAAAAGAAAATTTTAGAAAAATCATTAAACATCATTGAAAATATTAGATCTCTTCTGTATTCTCACATTCCATGGAGAAAAGTATTAAAGAGCTAGTCCTCTCTAATAAAACAAGTCAAGGAACATTATGATAGCAATTGAGGGACCTCAATCTCTTACACGCACAAAAGATGTTTAGTAAAACAGATGAAAGAGAAGGCTGAGGGGAGAGAACTGGGGGGGGCTAGGGCAGCACAAAAGTCAGTACTCCTATTTAAATTGTTGTTTTCCTTTGTGAAACTATCAAAGTCCAATTCTTTCTATCCTCACTAAGAAACAAAGAGCATTCAGTATCCACTGAAAGCCAAGGCGGTAGATTACTGACTGTATGCCTAACATTCAAGAAACTGCTTTCTAGGTCACTGATTTCTGTGGTTCATCCTGTGCACATATTGAGAACCAAAATGCTATCTTGTCACAAAAAAGGGTGAAATCTAAGTTTGGACACAATCAACTTGATACTCAACCTCAGAACAGAAAATAAGCAAGGAATAGTAACACTACGAGTAATAAAGTCTAGTTTTAAAACCAATAAATATTTAAAGGGATGAAATGAGAAACTTCAAGAAACAGACCACATTCACTAAATATAAAAAATACTGACTTCATAATTATTTAATACGTAGAATACACATTTTATAAAATGTAGAATACACATTATATAAAATGTCTTTTCTATAAAAGCATTAATAAGATGGGCAATAAAATGTGCACTCACTTAAACTGTAAGTAATTAAAAAATATGTTAAGTATATTTTAATAAAGAATGCAGGAACAAACATTTGTCACCATGAAGCACTCACACAGTAGCCTTTCTGTAAAGCAGGGGTGGGCAAACTACAGCCTGCGGTCTGCATACATCTCATCTGAGCTTTTCATCAGGCCCTTCAGCTCAACAGTGGTCCGCGAGCTCCACTCAGGTCGTCCACGGAAAGGTTGCGGAACAAGCAGTTCAGTGCAGCGACGACTGCTCCCCCTCCTAGCCCCACCTGTTCCCCCTCCGCCCTTCTCCCACCACACGGGACCAAAAGCACCCTTGAGTCCCGGAGCTGCTCCTGGAGCATTAATGGCCTGCCATACAATTTCTATACCCAGATGTGGCACTCAGGCCAAAAAGCTTGCCCACCCCTGCTTTAGAGATTAAATTTGGGTGAATCTCCTATTTAATCTGCGTCACTGTTTATTTGTTCCAGACTAATAAAAACAGTTTATAGTGCAAATTTATTTTTTTTAAACATTCTATATAGCACCTTACTAATTTTAGAAAGCAAGCCTCACACTGACAAGTTCAAAAATGAGCACCACTGGACAATTAAGAACAAGAGTCTGTCTTGTCCTTATAGGCTGCCTAGGTAATATATAGAAAATCCTTCCAGAAAAGAAAAGAAAAAAAAGAATGCAAGTTATCTTTTAACCAGGGGTGTCAAACACATTCCAGACTGGTTCATATTAAGATTTAAGATGTGCTGTTACATAAAACATGCTAATTAACATGTTTCTAAAATCTACTGTAACATAGAAAATTGCCATCAACAAGTGCTTTGTCTCGAATAATTTTAAATGCTATTAGTTAGCACATGCTACCTCTCTTCCTCTCTCCATCATCTTATCCTTCTGTGCATTCCACCGTGACCAATCTCAGTCTTTCACCTTTTGAGACTTTTACCCATCTGCTGCTCCATTTATGGTATTAAGGCCAGTTCTCCCCCCCCAATATTTAGGAATTTCATACCCCTCAGGGAGTCTCTCCCTTGCCCACATTTCCCTTTAGCGATTCTCTCCTTTCCCTCTCCTTTGGAAGAGTCTCTCCTCTCCCCATTATCTTTGGGAGAGTCTTCCTCTGCTTCATGTTCCATATGACGGGGTCAGAAAAGCAGCTGACTCCATTAATCCCATAAATTCAGCAGCAATGGCAGCAGCAGATATGAAGGAAGGAGGCTGGAAAGACACCGTATCTTTGCTATGGCAGGGCATGGCTCAGTGGCAGTAGGGAGGTTCAGAAAGAAGGAGCCCACGCTTGCATGACTTTGGCAGTGCTAGCAGGGGCAAAAGATGAGGGAGGCTGCCAACAAGCCATGTCTGAGCCTCATTTGTGCAATACTGCAGTGTTGCTGGCTGTACAGAGGGAGAAGAGGAAGAAGGTGTTGTTCAGTACCTGTGCCCTGTCAAGTATAAGGCTCCCTCTCAGTTCCTCCCACTCCCAGCTTCAGACACTGAGCAGAAGGACATGGGCTCAATACCTTTTGTAAACCACAAAGGGAGTTGCTGACAGAGGAAAGCCATGTTTGACACCCCTGCTTTAAATTGTCCCAAGTAACTCAAAATTACACTGTCAAAGTTTTAACCACATTGTAGGTTACTTTGTGCTTACAGTGCCTTCCACACTATCATGAAGTGTCTTCTAGGTGATTAAAAACAACTATTTACAATGAAGAATTCTTGCACGAACATTTTAACCATAACAAACAGAACAGCAATAATAAAGAGATAATGGAAAATTACCATTAGATCTATCAATTAGTATACTTCTAACCTTGGTTTTGATGTTCTTAAGGTTGGAACTCACTGCCAGTTAAGGCATATAAACTAAGATTATAAACATGTTTAGAAAAGTCTTTTGTTCATTTTTAGGGCAATAAACTGACTCCCCTTGCTAGATATTGGATTATACTGAACATACAATGGATTAAGAGATGTGCATGGTATTAGACTGAAACAAAAAAAAATCACCTTATTGTATACGTAGAGCCATCTGAAAATCAATTTGTTTAACCAAATAGCCAAATAATATGGAAGCTATCTGGTACTCCAGCTAAAAACAATCATGCAATCCAGTAAACTGTGATTTAACAAAAGAGCTACATAGTCATTTCAATTTTCACTTGATGACTATAAGCATCAATGTTTTGACTCCAAACTTGTAACTACTCAGCCTCTCTACAGGTTTTTTAGAAGGTCAGCCACAAGTTGCTGCTAACCCACTTATATGACAGTGCTGGAGAAGATGGTACAGCACTACAATGGCTTCTATCATTCCTCTTTACCAGAACCAGAGTGTGATGATAGCAACTGCTCCTCTTCTTAAAAGTTTTTCACTGTGGAGGCCCACAGGGATCCATTCTGTTTTTTCACTTCAAATATCTATATAAGACCACTTGGAGAATTTCTGAGGTGCCAAAGACTGTTGTCATCAGTATGCTGATGGTGCCCAGATGTACATTTTGTTATCCAGACACAACCATCAACATCACATACATGTCACAATGCCTACAGGAGAACACCTAATTCAAACTCAACCCAAAGAAGACTGAAGTAATGCCAGCTGGAGCAGAACACTCTGAAGAACTAGATGGAATATTATCATCCCATTCCGTTAAAGGTGTCTCAACCCTTTCAACAAAGTGGCTTGAAACCTTAGGATCCTGTTTAAACTATTCACTAAGTTTGGACAACCAGGTAATCTAAGCAGCGAAAATCTTCCACTGCAGAGTGAGCGCCACATTTAGGCTCAAGTATAGAGAAAGGCAGGGTCAGATTAAAGAATTTTTGGGCCTGGTGTGCTGTAGAAATTGGGCCTATGTCCACTTCTTAAACTAGAAAGAGCATGTGATTGTGGTAGTGGAAAGCCACAAATCCACTAAAACCTTCTGAGCAATGGAGAAAACAAAGTTATTCACCTTGTGCAGTAACTGAGGTGCTTTGAAATGGTTGTCCCTATGGATGCTCCACTTTAGGTGTCCGGGCGCCCTGTGTCTTTAACTGGAGATTTGTAGTAGCAATGCTGGGTTGGGTGGCACATGCAGTCTCCATCACATGCTGCCTCAGGTGGTTACATACTGCTGTGCGACCAACCATCTCTCAGTTTCTTCTCTACTGCAGTGTCAGTTAAGGAAAACTCTGAAGTAGAGGGGAGGAGGGAGGTTAGTGGAGGACCTACAGGGACATCCATCTCGAAGAACCTCAGTTACTGCACAAGGTAACCTTCTCCTCTTCTTCTTCAAGAAGAGTCTCTGTGGGTGCTCAGCTTTAGGTGACTGTCAAGCAATGCCCTCAATGGAAGGAAGGGGCTTCAGAGTTGCGGTTGTGATGGTTTATAAAGTTGAGTGTGTATAGACAGTCTGATGACTGTTGTTCTATAGCAGAGAGCTTTGTAACTATATGGACAGATGCCCAAGTTGCTGCTTTGCAAATATCCATAATGGGGACTTTGTTGAGAAAGGCTATGGATGTTGAAAGTGCTCTGATAGTGTGTGCGTGGGTCCCCACTGGGGCTTATAACTGATTTTTTTTTATAACAAAAGTGAAGGTGTTCTGATACCCATTTGGACAGTCTGTTTTGAAATAGCTTCCCCTTTGATCGTTCTGTGATAGAGACAAATAGTTTCAGTGATTTTCTGAAGGCTTTGTTCTTTCAATGTAGAAGGCTAACACTCTTTGGACATCCAAGGTGTGGAGTCCTGCCTCTCTTTTGTCTGCATGCAGTTTTGGAAAAAAAAAACACTGGTAAGTGAATGGATTGGTTTAGGTGAAATGAGGAGGCAACCTTGCGTGTGAATTTGGGATGTGGTCTTAAGTTTACTTTATCTTTAAAGATATTGTATATGGAGGGTGTGCCATGAGGGCACCTAGTTCTCCAAGGCATCTAGCAGATGTGATGGCGAGGAGGAAAGACACCTTCATAGATAAATCAAGTAAAGAACATGTTGCTAGCAGTTCAAATGGGGTTGCTATAAGTCTGTGTAAGACTAAGTTGAGGTCCCATGTAGTAGCTGGAGTCCTTATTTTGGGTTAAGTGTTTTTGATGCCTTTGAGGAAGCATTTGGCTGTTGGGTGGGTGAATATGGTGACCCCATCCACCTTATCGTGGAACACTGATGGCTGCAAGGGTGTACCTTGATCGAGTTTGTAAGGAGTCCCAGTTTTTAAAGCACTAATATGTAATCCAGTACACTTGGTAAAGAGGATGTTGGTATGATTTGCTTGCTCTGGCACCATGTGAACTGTTTCCATTTATGAGTATATGTATTTCTTGTAAACAGTCTTAAACAGTCTACAGCTGTTTAATAAGATAACCTGTTTGGAGGAAGTAAGGTATTTCATTTTCTCTGAGCCATGGAGTAGCCAAGCCTTGAGGTGAAGTATTGTCAGGTTGGGATAGTGAACCTGTCCCTTGTCTTGTCTTGGGAGAGGAGATGAGGTAATAGAGGAAGATTTCAAGGTGGGCACACTGCCATCTTTAATAGGTATGGGAACCATATTTGTCTGGGTCACGCAGGGGCTATTAGGATGACTCTAGATTTGTCTCTCCTGATCTTGTGTATGATCCGGTCTAGGAGCAGGGTTGGAGGAAATGCATATATTAAAGATGCAGTCCCAGTCCCGCTCTGGAGTAAAATTGGGGGCACTTGGCTTTCTGTACTGTTGCAAAGAGGTCTATGATTGAATATTGTGTGTAGATCTACAGTGTCCATTTCCCATTCATGATTCTGTGAGAACCCTCTGCTTAGTGCATCTGCTGTAGTGTTTCGACATCCTGAAGGTAGGATGCGGATATGTCGATGTTGTGACTTATGCACCAATTCCAAAGCAGCATTGCCTCCATGCATAGGGAGTGCGACTGTGCCCCCTCTTGCTGGTTTCTGTAAAAAGTGCTTGATACATTGTCTGTGGGGATCCTCATTACTTTGTCCTTCATTGTCCTAGAAAGTGGTTGCAACTGTTCTTAGCTCTAGCAAGTTTATATGCAGGTTGGATTCCGATGGGGATCATCAGTGGACTGCAGACTGTAGGAAGGCATCTGTGGTGATAGTCATTGTTGGGGTCCTTTGTAAGAACGGAACTCCTGTACAAAACATTCTTTGGTTGTGTCCACCATTTAAAGGAAACCTTTACCTTGTTTGGCATTGTGAGGTGTTTGTTTAGACTGTGCCTGTGTGGTACGTACACTGTTCGAAGCCACACCTGCAGACATCTCATGTGTAGTCTGGCATGTTTGATGACAAATGTCATGGCTGATGTCTATGGGCTGTCCTTCACTGTCGATATTAAGTTCACATGGGTGGTGAAGCACTGATGAGGTAGGAAGGCTGTAGCTTTTTGGACAGTTGAGACAAGCTCCAATGAACTCCAGTTTCTGGACTTTGTGTGTTTATTTATAACTGTAATTTTGTGAGGAGGGTTATCTGGGTGGCATCTATCGCTTCATGTTGAGATGGTGCCTTTATTAGCCAATCATCCAGATATGGAAATATCAGGACATTTTGGAAAAAGTTGTGTGCGCACATTTTGATAGCAAGGTGTCCATTTGCTATCCTAAATAGCAATATTGCAAATCAATATGCCTCACAACTGAAAAGATCTAGCTTCTTCCATTCCTTGTCATACGGGGTTGCTCTGGAATGGTGTTGCCTTCCCCTCTCATTTACTGCATCCACCACTAATACATTGGTGTGGGGTGTGTAAACAGTAATTCCATTCCCTTAGATGGCACATAGTATTTTCTATCAGATCTTTTGCATGATGGAGGTACTATTGCTGGCGTCTGCCTGACGGTTTTTGCAGGCTCAATGATAGCATCATTAATTGGTAGGGCTATCTTTGCTGAGGTAGATGTCTGGAGTATATCCAGCAATTTACGCTGGGATTCAGATACCTCCTCTAACAATATGTCCAGGGACTCTGCTACCCTTTTGAAGAATTCTTGGAAATGCTTGAAGTCGTCCCCCATAGTGGGAAGTGGGGGCATTATTGTTTCATCCCGTGATGAGGATAGGTTTGCTGGTGGTAAGGCTTCCTGATCTGAGGTTTCCTCAGTCACCTCTTCCTGGGGTTCTAAAAGTCCTGGTCTGGATGGTGAAGGAAAGCGTCATGCTCTTGATCTTGGTGGGCTGGGAGTCTTGCGGCTCAGTACCAAACAAGTTGGTGTGTCATCAGTACTGAAGAGTTGGGATTCTGGCATAGATGAGACCAGTAGGTCTCTTTGTCTTAAGAGATTTTGCAGCAGGACCTCTGTCAGAGACTGCAGATGGTGACTGTTGTCCGGGGGGAACAGCGGGTGTCATTGACTGGGAATCCAAGGCTGGTCTCAGAGATTTCTCCATCATAAATAGCTTGAGTTGGAGATCTTTTGCCTTCTTTTCTCTGGCTTTTATATTTTACAGCAGTGCGAGCACTTTTGGGAGATGTGTGTCTTGCTGAGGCAGCGGACACACTGTGCATGTCCATCAGAAATCAGGAATGACAGCCTGCATGACAGGTAGCATTTGAATCTTGGGAAGCTGGGCATGCCAGAGTTTTCTGTCCCAAAATAGACGGCGGGACAGTAAAAACTACACTAAAAGGAAGGTTGAAAAACTTATTTTCCTAAAGAAAGAAATAATTTTTTAAAAATAAAAATAAGGTAAGTAAGAAGGGTAAGAATAACTATATAACTTTTAAATTTAACTAGCAACTATAAAGGTATCTTGTACTAAAATGAGACAATAGGCACAACTAAGTATTCCAATTCAAGCCAAAGGAGGTAGAGAAGGAACTGAGGGACCGTTAGTTGCACAGCTCTTTATATAAGTCTCTCCTGAGGCAGCATGAGACAGAGACAATGCATTACTGCTACCCCCAATCTCCGATTATAGGCGCAGGTCACACAGACATCCAAAGTGGAGCACTTCTCAAAGAAAAAGGATATTCTACATAGCAGAAACTCTCTTCCTTGGCAGCATTACATAAAAAGGTTATTAAAGCTTCCTGGTTCAGAGAGAGGACAGTCACTGTTTCTGAGCCCCAGAGCAATAGCAGACACCAGATGAGTGCCAGTCAGTGTCTTCCACATTTATATTACAGCTGGAACTTTCAGCCACAACATCATAGACAAACCCTACTCAGTTTGCATTTCATCTGCCCTTTTTTTTTAAATGCCTTCAGACCACTCCATTTAATTGCACTCATTTCTCCACATAATGGCCATTTGATTAGTTCTCTCCGCCCCTCATTGCTGCCAGCTAATTTAACTCTGCCTGCATGGCATCATCACACTACCTGCCTTTACCTTTCCCACATCCTCATCTCACTCCAACTCTTTTCTATCACCACATCTCTCTGACTCCATGAATTCATTTATTCTACTATTCCTTCCTGTACAAAATTATCTTATTACTGTGCCCATATAGGCTCCCCAAATCAATTATTAAAAAACTAAAATGCCACATCAAACTTAACACTGATCGACTTTGTATTAAAAAATAGTAAATGAACAAGATGTATATGTAGCAAATCAAGAAGTGAGATTATGTTTATTTAAACCCTTATCATAACCCTACCATTCATTATCACTCAGAATGAACTCAGACTGTTAATTGAACTCATATTAATAATACTCAGAGGAAAAGAAGAGAGTCCCTGTGCATGTTTATGGTACTATATACACAAATTATAAACTGAAAACTTTCTGATTTATTCAGCTTTAAGTGATTTCGCACACCTGGTCCTTATTTTATAAAAAACATCAGGGTCAGTCGTGACCCAAAATGGGTCTATATATTTAAAAGAAAAACATAAGAAGAATTTTCAGGAGCGCAGCTACTCCTGTACAGGAGTTTCTTCTGAGATATAGTAGAAAGGGCAGAACTCCCAGGGAAACAGGCTGACTGTAAAGAACAAGCCTCTTCTGGTATTAAGGGTGACAATGAGCATCACCACAGATCTAAGGCCAGCCCCTGTCCTAGATCAATTGATGATAGTAGGGAGCCTTGAACTGAGTCTGTCCAGCCTGTACCTCTCTTTCAGGAGTTAAGGAATCTCCTACCCTGGAGAGGGATGGGAAGGCGTCTCGGGACGCACTACTAAGCGCTTCCTTTTCCTGTCTTTATATGTCCTGCCCAGCTCATTCCTCCACAGCTGGGCTCCCTTAGTCACTCAGTGGATTTCTTGCCTTTCTGATTCCCCTAAGCTGTCCTGTCAGTTTAATTAGCCTCCTTCTTGGCCCTCATTAACCCTAGCAGATAAGGGGGCATGGGCAGGGAAGGGAGGAAGTATGCTTCAAAAAGCATGAAAGAAAACATCAAGACAGACCTCCAGAAGGTGGACAGAATGGAAGAAACCAGAGCCTGGGACAGTTGGCTAGCAGAGGCAGAGAAAATCAGTTAGGCTACTATATAATCCACCTTCTCCTATATCCCCTAACTGTGCTGCCTTCTGATGCCTTTCAAGATACCCAAGTCCTGCACTTTCTGTGCTGTCTTAGAGTTTGTCAAGAATAAAGTTTGCGGTCCCATTTCAACCTGAGTTAGCCACAAAAACTGGTTTAGGCACATCCTTAGATGGAACTCCCTAGTGCTCTCTCAGAACATCAACAGGTCTCTCAAACACTCTTTAAAAAAAAAAAAAAGGCTTACCCCCAATTCTCACATTTTGAGAGACAGAGAAGAGGGGGGGAAATAAGTACAGCCACACTAATTGTTTAGGGAAAAATAGTTTTCTGGTGTGCGTGGTAGTGGGTGAAGATTGCACTGCAAGAATAACTCAGGAGATAGCTTTATCTAAAAAACAGAATAGTTGCAGTCCTTTTTGAAGCATATCAAATTACACAATGCAATATATCAGATTTGGTTAAAAAAGAGTCTACCAAAAATATCAGCTGTCTAGGATATAAGAACTAGATGAGAACTCCAAAACAACAATCAAATTTGCTGAATACTGAAACAAAATCCCTAAACTCTATAAACAAACATGAAAAAAAACTAGTTTAGAAAACAGATGCAACTTACTGGGTTATCAGTGGAATCGTCAGTCAGCTGTAAACCAAAATAATCCCGCTCTGTCAAATCGAGATGCTTGAATACTATATCCAACAAAACTTGTCCCTGATCGTGTTTCTGGAGGGGGGGAAAAGGTCATACTTTTTAGGATCAAAGTGAACTTTTAAAAAGAAAGATGGCTTCAAGCATACACAACACTTATAGGTTATTTCAGGTGTGTATATAAAATTTACATCCCAAAACCCACAAAATTTCTCTTAACACAATACAATTTTAAATGAGATGCTTCTCTCTCTTTGCCACAAATAGAAGTTATTTTCCTCAATTAGCAATTTCTTATTGCCCTCATAAACTAAAAGTAATTATTCCATAAAGATATTCATTTACCAACCAATTTAATGAATAGCAAAACAATTAAAATAAGTGACAAAATAAGGCAATACATTTAACTGGATTTTTTAGGACTTGACTGAAATTCAGGTAACTTTTTTCAGAACATTCCAATATCATTCTTCAGTCCTAAACAAATTAATCTAATATTTCATTTGCAAATCACTCTCTGCATCCAAATCAACACAATTACTGAAAAATATTTCCAGAGTTATACTGCATGGATATTTAAACTGCTGTATGAATTTTTGATGGATAGTGAATATCCTCAAAGATTTCTTCCGAGACAAACTATTTCACTCTAAAAGAACAAATTCAAGAGAGTAGAGATTAAGAACTACTAAAAAATTTTAATTAGGGCAAATGACTGGACATTACTTTCATTATAAGGCCACACTTTTCCTGTAAGAAGATATACAAATTATAGGTACAGTCTTAAAACTGCACTAGTCTATATTACCAAACAAAAAATACTGGTTCCTAAATGAAGTTATTCAAACACAGTGATCCATTACGACAAGCCTCAGCAAACAGGTTATTATCCTGTATTTAGTTAAATTTAAATAAGCACTCTTCCAAGGAAAGTTGTGAACCTATAACCCCCAAATCCTTAAATATCTTTAACATTTATCAGGACAAAATGGTAGATCAAATTCTTCAAGGAAAAATCCTATATTAAAGGGGGAGGCATAAGATGATTAACACGTTTTTTCCATCTGTGTTTTCCATTATTCTAGTACCAAGCAAGAGCCACACAGCCTTCTAAATGCTGAAATTTTATCAAAACAAAAAAACCCACAGTAAATTAAGAAACAAAATCCTTTTTATCTTTAAATGCAAGATGGCTGCTGCTCTACTCCCAAATGCCCAGTACATTACAATAATTCATTCAAATCCTTGCAAACTTATGATTGGCTTGCAATCAATAAAGAAAGAGAAACTAATAGGCCCAAAATGGTCAGGAAACATCTTCAGAAAACGTTTTACTACCATTTTGTGTCTATGCTAGCAGCACTTTACACAGTGGTACAGGGATACTATACCAGCACAATGTTCCTAGCATGGACACAGATATACCAGCAAAGCTGCACTTTTTATTAGAATAGTGAAGCCACCCCCATGAGTGAAACAGGCGATGCCAGTAAAAGCACAGTTTTCCAGATAGCTGCATCTACACTACAGACTTCTGCCACTATAAGTTATGTTTGTCAGGGATCACACTTCTTCGCACCCTTGACTGACAGAGCTATGCCAGAAGAAGTCTGTAATGTAGACTGAGGAAGGAAGAAAAAAAATGAAAGAGTAACACACTCGAGTTTGTTGATATTTGAAAAAGATTATTTTATCAGAACAATTTTTTGGTTACTTAGTGGCAACAAATCTACATTTCTCAAGTGATTATGTACCAAAGCTGAATAGCTTCTTAACCACAGCATCCCTTTCACTACAGCAATTTTTTTAAATTAAATTATATATTTTCAAGACCTAAACATGCTTTAGAAATGAATACTTTAGTACTAGGCAAAAGGAGGCCAAATATTTAGTGTTAGCACTGCACCGCCATGAAAAATCTTCACAGCAAGATTTGAAAAAGTGCTAGGAAAATAAGATTAATAAAGTTGATCATATGACAGGAATAACAGAAAAATGTAAATGCCAGAAAACAAGTTATTAAAAACACTTTCAATTTGGCCCAACATTTAATTTATGTTAAAAGTTACAATGTGGCAGGAAGATGCCTTATGTACTACAGATTTTAAAATATTTTAAAAATCCAACATTGTAGTAAAGAAATTTTTAAGACAGCTTTTTACTTGGAATCCAACTGTTCTAAAACTCCCAAAGAACATAATGTTAAGCAGTTGGAAAGTCAGTGAAGGAAGCAAAATTTAACTAAGAAAATCTATGCCTAAAAGTGCATTGACTAGGAAGCCATAACTGTGACTCGATATATTACGGTTCTTATCGCATAAGCCCTAGTTTTTTTGTAGCTCCCCTGTAACTTTGTGTAGGAAAATTAATTTGACCTCATAATTGCCAGGTTTATTCTGAAAACAAAAGTAATTCTTTTTTATTAAAAATATGAAGAAAACCGGTCATTTTGTTAAAATTAAGAAATCAGTGGGCACATGTAGTTAAACAGTAATTAAAATTAATTCTTAACACACAGGATTAAATGTGTCTCATACACAAGCAAAAGACAACAGATATTAACACAGTGTACACAGTAATTATGTCACACACTCCTGACTGTATAACATTGCTACTTGAATGGATAGTAAGAAAAAGGGATGGAAGGACAAGAAAGATTAAAAATGCAAAAATAGAGCAATGTAAATACTAATGTACCTATATTTATGAAGGACAGATCTTGTAAAAGTTTTCAGGAGAAAAAAAGTCATCTTAATTACTTTAAGATTTTATTTTGGAGTAAACAACTAATGAAGATGTCAGTATGACATTTTACCAAATCCTAACCTAAATTTCAAATTACATCTTAATATTTTTAATGTTCTTCACATTTTTCTCAAGACAGCTATAGATTAGAATTCAAAGTTTTAGAGCCAATGATAGCAACTGTCACAAAAAGTAGGTTTGGCCCCAGAATTCAGAATTATGCTACCTTAAAAGGTGCCAATTTAACTCCTGCAGTTTGACTGAAAATATATTCTGTAAATAGATTTGGTAACAGGGGAAATATAGACTTAAGAGTTGACCTAAGAGAGCTTCCCTAACCTACAGAAGCTCAAAAAAGTATTTTTGTGAGCATGTCACCTACACTATGAATATTAAAAACTTCTCAGAACTTATTGGTTAAGTTCAAATTATTAGTACAGAATGTCATGTTGTTCCAATGTCAGGTGATGAATAGGAGGAGGATTTTGATGCAGTACAGCTCTTGAAGGTAGAGCAGTAGCAGTAAAAGATTTTTTTTTTTTTTTTTTGGTATTAGGGATAGTAAACTAACATAAGAAATAGTGGGAAAGTCGTAATATGAAGCAGTGGGGACTTTGGGCAGCAATTGCTGTGAACACAATACCTTGAACCTAGTAAGAGATAATACAGATAAATATCTGGAAGAACACCACCTCCATTTAACCATGTCTTAAATATTTTGTATAGTAATCTTTAAGTTTGCCCGCCCAGATGAAGCTGAAGATCCTTTCAGTGAAAGATCTGAGCTGGAATTATCAGTAGTATCACACACAATGGGTACATTATACATGGAGCAAAATTCATTTTTTAGGATTCTGATGACCCTACCCCACCAAAGCTAGAGATTCCCAAGACATGGGATCTGTAGATTTTTTTTTTTTTTTCAATAAACAAACTGAGCTGACATTGATGGAAGGGATTTTAACATCAGGAACAAACTGCATCCCTAATTATTAAACTGAATTTTAATATATGTGAAAATGGGAAATAGAATATTGCACTATTTTATACTCTGAATGCTCAGCAATGCTGACAGACATTCAACATTTGAACCTCATGATTAACTATCAGCAGGTGGCAGGAGAAGACTGTTGTTTTAGAGAGCAGATGTGCTACTGGATCTAAGTGCTGGGTGTAGGTGGGGGAAGAGTCCTGTCTGGTCTCTCCTTTCCTCTCTCCCATCCTGGGGAATGGGAAAGATCCTGGCCCATGGAATGATGACCTTCGGGGTGGCAAAGGGGTGGAGACAGGCCACTGGGGAAATGCGTTGGTTTCAAAAAGGTACATGGGAGGAGTTCAGCCTGCTACATCTGCTCCAGTACTTCTCAGATATTCTCAATACAGCATGCTGCTTTTGCTGTGGAGGCAGCATCAGCTCTTTCTTAGAAAGTTTGAGTTTAATTATTCTTTTGGCATCCTACCAAAATTTTCCTGAGAAACACTAGGGAGATAGCAATTTTAATCATTTCTACCTCAGCAAAAGCTCAGCAGAATTTCATGGGTCAAAGAAAAGGCACCTCTGTAGCCTGAAGCTGTTTCCACTATAAAAATACCAAAGGCTTGGTGCAAATAATTTCATTTTGTTTTCCATTAAGCTTTTTGCCTGTTAGTTCATTCATTCTAAACACATGTTAATATAGTGGGGGTTATAGAAAGTAATGTAAGATGGAGCCTTCTAGTGATAAAGTATAAAGATCATCTTAAAGAACAAATATTGAAATCAAGCCAGATGCCTCTTAAAACAGCTGTATACGTTGCCATAACTCGGTTTCTCAGAAAACTCACCAAATAAACTATATATTGGGATGGAGTTAATATGGTCTATATAGAGGAGTCCTGTGAACAGGATGTTTACAAATATATGCAATTGAAATGAATGTCAACTCAATACAACATGATGATTTACTAGCTTTGCATAGATTTCTGAATTGGCATTAGTATATTCTCTCTAAAATGAATTATTCTAGTAATTCTGAAGGAAAAACTGAAACTCTGGATTATCTCCTCCTTCTGGATTTTGCCTTCATTCATGGGTTAAATGTCCCTGCTGTAGATATCACCCTTATAATCCATGTCATAGTGAGATCTGTCTCTTAGGTAGAAGTGTTCTCCATCTGAAAGACACTGGAGAAGAAGAGTTAGGGCATCTTTCCCTGGTGAAAGGAAAACCACATTTCCTTTTTCTTTTCGAAGGCTGAGCCTGCTTTTCTTTAAGATTAAACTGCTGAATCTAAAATATTTAGGGACTTGCATAAATGAGAAAGTTGAACAAATTTGATTTAAATAATTTTTTAAACCAATGTAAATAGGTGCAACCCATGTAGAGACTTATTTTGGCAGAAGGGTAGCTTACATTGGTTTAGTTTACACAGATTCTACATTGATTTAAGATAAACTGAAATAAGTGTGCAACCTTTTGTACCAGTTTAACTAGATCAGTTTAAAAACCCACACGTTCAGTTACACTGTGCAACTCTTGTGAGTTTGTATGTGTGTGTATAAGCAAGCATACATGTGTAATGTATATGCCGTTTAAAAAAATATGTATGTGGAATGACATCAAAATACTCAATAGCTCTCATTCCTATTGATTCCTGAGCAGAAGTCTACCCACTGAATGGGTTATTTAATATTCTCATTTCAGAACCACACACTGAACTCCATCAGGATGGGTGCCTTACTGTTCTAGGTGCTATTCAACAAATGCAAAAGATTAACAGAATCTTGTCCCAAAAAGCTTGGTAAAGATGATCAAATCTATTTATTCTCCCCTAATTCATCCTCTACCTCTACCCTAAACTCAACATCTCACTTGCCATTCCTCAGACATATTTCTTTGGCACTCTCCCCTTGCAGATTTATTCCTGATTTTCCCTTTCTACAGCTCATGCCCTCCTTCTTCACTGATTCTCCTGACAAATAGGTTACTATTATATTTAGCAATAGTAGCACTTAAAGTGCACAAACATATGCATTAAATGAGTTTAAAAGCTTCCTTGTTAAACTACTGATATACCATGTGTCCCTAAACAACTTTAACCTCTGTATCTATAATGAGTATACAATCATTCCACAAAGTTTTTCACAGATTGATTCCAATGCCAGAAGGGACCTTTTTGTGATCATCTGGTCTGACCTCCTGTATCACACAGGCCATAGAATTTCCCCCAAAATAATTCTACAGCATATCTTTTTTGAAAAAAATATTCAATCTTGATTTAAAAATGGTCAATGACAGAATCCATGAGTCTTGGTAAATTTTTTCAATGATTAATTTCTCTTGCCGTTAAGAATGTACACCTTATTTCTAGGATAAATTTGTCTATTTGTTTTTATTATAGAGTTCTCTGAGGTCTCAGCTGAAAGGCACTATAGAAGTATAAAGTAATTTTAAGCAATCATTGTGGTTAGAACATGTTTTTTACTTCTGCTTTCCTGGTAAATTCTGTTCCTTTTATTTATTCCACTGATAACTTGCTACTCACCCCACTGTTTATTTGTTTCATCCAGTTGTTATATCCTGTTTGATATGTAGACTGTGAGCTCTTTGGGAAGGGACAGTCTTCTTTATTATTGTCTGTGCAACACACAGAACAAACAATGAAACCCTAAATCCTTGACTGGGGCTCATAGATGCTACCATAATATAAAAAAATATATTTGCTATTATCAAAGCCTTGTCCTTAATTATTCATATCCTTGTATAAACTAATATAATATGTCCCTTTTTGTGGATTGAAGATTGTATATTAAACAGGAGAGTTATTGCTTCCTCTGAGAAGCACACAAGAAATATGCCCTGCCAGATTTATTCCATAATGACTTTACATAAGTGATGAGTGTTTTACTATTTAGAACTAGATACGAACATTGCATTTTATTATATCCTTGAAGGTCTGCACTTGCGTCTTCTCTTCTTGCACCACATTGCACTGAACCTTCCCTTCCTTATAAAACTGCTAAATAAATCCATCCCCACCTCTATCAGTATCTCTTCCCTCCATCTCCTCCTTTTCCTCTTCCAAGTTTGTCTTAGGCCTGGTCTACCCTTAAAATTTAGATCAACATAGCTATATCACTCACAGATGTGAAAAATTCACACCACTAAGTTTCAGAACCACGCTGACTTAACCCTCGATGTAGACACAGCTACGTTGATGGAGGAATGCTGCCACAAAGGGGGCGGGGGGTTGGATTATTTACAGCAATGGAAAAACAACACTTCCGCCATTGTATGAAGTGTCTACACTACAGCTCTTTAGTACTGTAACTGTGCTGCTGTAGTGCAGACAAGCCCTCAGCCACGCCCTTTAACGCCTTTCCACATTCCCAACATTTTGCCTCCTTTCACACCATCCTGTACTCTGCTTTCCATCTCCACTACTGAACTTGCAAAATAAATTTTAAAGACCAACAAGTCCATGAAGCATTCCAACTATAGCAGCCACACAGTATTTTTCTGCATTTATGCTGTATTTTATGCTCTGTAAAGTACATTCTTGGACAGTTAAACTAAGAGTACTTCAGGAGAGAGTGGTAACAGTATTCACACTTATCACACTATATAATTAACAATGAAACATCTCTTTCGATAATTTATCATTACAGCCTAATGATCATTACATTTAGATCCAAAAAGTGTTAACTGCCCAAATCAGGCATGTATATGAAAACACCACTGCACCCCCACACCCACAAGGGCAGAGGAAGTTCTTTTAGCATATTACAACCAGGTTAGGTATTAATGTTATAATTAGATCTAACTGGCCCTCCCACAAGCTTTGACAATCCAGTGTACCTGCAGCAAGGGGTGCAGAAAAAACTGTGAAATCTTATTTTGGAAGGGGAAAAAACCCCAATCATTTCCCATTTCATCCTTACAGAATCTCTCTCTGATAAATATAAAGGGTAGGTCTATAGCAAACATCTTGTGATACATGTAACTGATTATCACAAGCAGCAATCATAAAAGTCAAGCTCCACTGCAATAAGTCGCGTTTATTTTTATGGGTGTGGTGTACATTGGCTCTATTGCATTCATCATGATTCTTTGCTTTCAGTGAGAGAAATTTTGCTGTAACAGATTCATTGTCAGAGTGCAAAGAACGGTTACTTACTTTGTAACTGTTGTTCTTCGAGAGGTGTTGCTCATGTCCATTCTGAATTAGGTGTGTGTCACATGCACCAGTGCCGGAAGTTTTTCCCCTAGTGGTATCCATAGGGGCTGGCTCTGCAACAGCATGCGTATGCGCCCATATATATGGTGCCACCAGTCCCTCACCCTCTCAGTTCCTTCTTGCCAGAACTCCGAAAGAGGAGACAGAGGGTGGGTTGTGGAATGGATATGAGCAACACATCTCAAAAAACAATTACAAGGTAAGTAACCATTCTTTCCTCAAGTGCTTGCTCGTGTCCATTCTAAATTAGATGATTCACCAGCTGTGCCCTTGGAGATGGGCAAGAGTTCATGGCCGTGCGGATTGCAGTACTGCTCTGCCCAATCCTGCATCATCCCAAGCTTGCTCCATGATGGCATAGTGGGACTCAGAGGTATGTATGGATGACCATGTAGTGGCTCTGCATATCTCTTGGATAGGCAAGTGGGCCAGGAAAACCATTGAAGACGCCTAGGTCCTTGGGGAGTGAGCTGACAGGGTACACTAGAGGCGCAACTCCGGCTTGCTCATAACAGGCCCAAATGTAGGCTGTAATCCAGAATGATACTCATTGTGAGGAGACTGATTTACCCTTCATCCTGTCAGCAATCACCAAGAGTTGCGTGGAATGGAGAAACAGCCTGGTTCTATCAATGGAGAAGGCAAGAGCCCTCCTCACATTAAGAGCCTCTCCTCAGAGCTGTGAGGCTTTGGGCAGAATACTGAAAGGAAGATCCTATTGACGTGAAAGTGGGAGATGACCTTCAGCAAGAACTCAGGATTAGGGTGAAGTTGAACCTTGTCCTCAAAAACCACTGTATAAGGAGACTCCGATGTCAGGGCCTTAAGCTCCGACACCCTGCATGCAGAGGTGATTGCTACTAGAAAAAGCCACCTTCCAAGACAAGTGCATGAGCAAGCAATAGGCCAAAGGGCGAAACAGTGAGTCAGGACTTGACAAGGTTTAGGTCCCACTGAGGAACTGGCTCTTTAATCGGAGGAAAGAACCTTTCTAGCCCTTTCAAGAATCTAGCTACCATCTCATGGGGAAAAAAACGATCTGCCCTGAATTGGTGGATGAGAAGCCAACATTGTTGCCAGATGAACCTTCACAGATGAAAGGACTAAGCATTCCTGCTTCAGATGAAGCAAATAGTCCAGGATCACCAGTATAGGAGACTTCATTGGTGAAACATTCTGGCGGACCGCCCAACAGGCAAAGCGCTTCCATTTCGCTAGGTAGGACAATCTGGTGACAGGCTTCCTACTCTCCAACAGTATCTTCTGGACCTGGTCCAAACAGCAACACTCTTCCCTGTTCAGCCATGAAGCATCCACGCTGTCAGTTTCATGGAGGTCTGGGTGCAATGGCAGAGACCAAGGGCGAGCCATCGATGGATCCAACAGCATCCCAAACCAGTGTTGGCGATGCCAGGCTGGGGGCTATCAGGATGATTCATGCTCTGTCCCTCTTGATCTCCACCAGCATGCTGTGCTTGAGAGGTACTGGGGGGAAAGGCGTACATGAGATCTCCTGACCACGGAAAGAGGAGAATGAAGCATCTGTTAGTGAGACTTCCTCCGAACCCAGAAGAGAGCAGAAGCTAACACATTTTCTGTTCTCCCTGGTCACAAACAGGTCCACCCGGAGAGTTCCCCATCTTTGGAAGAAGCGGTCAGCCACCTCCTGGTGGAGTGACCATTTGTGGTGAGAGCAAAAGGATCTGCTCAAACTACCTGCTAGGGTATTCTTCAGCCCCAGCAGATAGACCGCCTCGAGGTGAATGTTGTGATCCACACAGAAGTCCCAGAGACATATGGCTTCCTTACACGGAGCTGAGGATCTGCTTCCCCCCCTTGCTTGTTGATATACTACATTCCACTGTGTTGTCTGTGAGGATCTGCACCACCTTGTTGGAGAGGTGCGGCAGAAATACCTCGCAGACCAGCCAGATTGCCTTGACCTCCCTGACATTTACATGGACCGCTACCTCCTCCTCGGTCCAGAGGCCTTGAGTCCGAAGGGCACCAAGGTGGGCTCCCCAATCCACATCTGAGACCAGGGACAGTGTCGGTGTTGGGGCCCTGAAGGGTATTCCAGCTGGCACCTGGTGAGGGTTCATCCACCACGACAGGGAGGTAAGTATGTTGGGGGGGAAGAGAGGAGAGGATCATGAGAACCCTGTCCAGGGAGTGCCTGTATGGGGAGTATACTGTTGCCAGCCACAACTGGAGTGGCTGTAACTGCAGCCTGGTGTAGCGGACTATGTACATATATGCCACCATATGTCCCAGGAGGCTGAGGTATACCTCACCCTGGGAGAGGGTGGCCCTTAGACGGGCTAGAAGTCCCATCATTGCCTGGAACCTGGTGTCGGACAGTAGTGCTTTGGCTTGAATAGAGTCTAGGACTGCCCCCATGAACTTTATTCTCTGCACTGGCGTCAGTAACAATTTCTGTTCATTTATTAGCAGGCCCAGCATCCGACAGATCTCTCTCGATTCCTAAGTCGCGATAGACCTGTTCCCTCGAGCGGCCTCTGATAAGCCAATCATCCAGATAAGGAAACACCTGTACTACTTTGCGCCTGAGGTGGGCCGCTACTATCTCCATATATTTGTTAAAGATGCAGGGAGCACTAGACAGGCCAAATAGGAGGACCGCAAACTGCTAGTGTCGCGCTCTCACCATAAATCGCAGGAACCTCTTGTGGTCCAGGAAAATAGCTATATGAAAATAAGCCTCCTTCAAATCGAGGGCAGCGAACTAGTCGCCCGGATCCCAAGAGGGGATGATGGCTGCTAAGGAGACCATGCAAAATTTTAACTTTTTGAGGAACTTGTTCAGGGCCCTCAAATCCAGTATGGGTCTCAGGCCTCCCTTTGTCTTTAGAATCAGGAGGTACCATGAGTGCAATCCTTTTCCTCTCAGGCTTCGCTGGACCTCCTCCACTGCCCCCACCTGCAGGAAGGCACGCACCATTTGGAAGAGTAGTTACTCGTGACAGGGGTCCCTGAAGAGGGAGGAGGATGGGAAATGGGAGGGTGGCATTGAGACAAACTGTAGGATGTAGCTGGCAGCCATTGTGTTTAGCACCCAACGGTCTGACGTAATGGCCTTCCAGGCTGAGAGGAAAGAGGCAAGGCAAGAGGAGAATAGTTGGGAAACTGGATCTTGAGTATAGACTGGCAGGTTGCCCTCAGGCAAACCTTCAAAAGCATCTTTTAGCCTGAGGAATGATGGCTCGGGCCTGGCTTCAGTGCAGATGCCGGTGAATTTCCCCAGCATCGCTTGTAGCCTCTATTTCTCTTTGTATAGGGCTCCCCTCTGGGCCGTCTACTGAAGCAGTGCTGCTGAGAGGGCCTGAAGTGTCTCTTTGATTAAGACAGGGTAATAGAGGCCCAACAAGCACAACGTGGCCCTAGAGTCCTTTAACCCATGCAGTCTGGAGTCAGTTTGGTCCGCCAATAGAGCAGAGTCGAACAGAAGGTCTTGGATGGACTACTGAACTTCCATTGAGACACCAGACGACTGGAGACCCAAAGCTCTCCTCACTGACGCTGTGGAGGCCATTGCCCATGCTGCTGAGTCCGTTGCATCTGAAGCCACCTATAAGGAGATCTTGGCCACAGTTTTACCCTCCTCCAGGATGGCCTCGAACTCTTGCTTAGAGGATTGTGGCGGGGAATCAATGAACTTTTCTAGCAATTGCCAGTTGTTAAAATGGTATGGACCCAGCAATGCTTGCTAGTTGGACACCCTTAGTTGCAGGCTTGCTGCTGAATATATTTATCGACCAAATAAGTCCATTTTCTTTGTCTCTTTGTTCTTAGGTGTAGAGCTTATCTGCCCCTGCCTGTCGAGCTCATTAGCCACCGCGACCACAAGTGAGCCCGGGGATGGGTAGGTATATAGGTACTTGAAACCCCTGGTGGGCATACAGTACTTTTTCTTTGCCCGCTTGGATGTGGGAGGCAGAGATGCCGGGGTCTGCCACAAAACCTTAGCCAGCTTTACTACCCCTTCGGTGACCTGCTGCGTGCCATGGGCTTGGCGAATCTTGAGGTTCCCAGGATCGATGCTGACGGTCAGCTGATCAGCTGATTAGTGATCTGAGAATTGGCACCTAGCGCATGGCAACCAGAGGCTCGAACTCAACCTGTTCCAACATGGCTCTGGAGATCAGTGACAAGAACCTGAGGAGTGCTACGAAGCTGGTGACTGGCAACCGGTTGACCAGGATGGTTGCACAGCTGCTGGAATCCCTTCAACAGACCCCCAGCTGGGGTGTCTGCCCCTCGGTGCAGGGGCCTACTCTCTTGTGGTGTAGGCGCCATGGCATAGTCCAGCGGTTCTCAACCGGTGGTACGTGTACCACCGGTGGTAATTACCGGAAGGCTGGGTGGTATGCGTGCTGCTGAATCCGCCGCTGCCGGAAGGGCCCTCCCACCCGACCACGTGAAACCCTGCCACCAAAAATGGGGAAACGGCGGAAGAGTTTCGGCGGCGGGTGTTGTTTCTGCCGCGAAACCCCGCCGCAAATCCCTCCCGCCGCCGCCGCGAAACCCCGCCGCATATCCCTCCCGCCGCCGCCGCGAAACCCCGCCGCAAATCCCTCCCGCCGCCGCCGCGAAACCCCGCCGCAAGTCCCCTCCTTTTTTTTTCCCCGAGTGGTACTCGGGTCGGGTACAGTCGGGTCAAGTGGTACCTGACCTGACTGTACCTGGCCCGAGTGGTACTCGGGAAAAAAAGGTTGAGAACCGCTGGCATAGTCAATAGGTCCTTCATCACCTGGAATGCCTCAGGTGTGGAGGTGATCAATAGGTGGCACAGGCCTCTGCCACTCCCCGGAGTCGGCAGTGGCACAGGTGCCAGGCTCAACACCTGTATGGGCAGAGATCCCTTCCGAGCTGACTCCAGCTTCCCCCAACTTTTCTTAGTTAGTTTCGGTGCCGGCAAATGCTACTTCTGACTGCACTTTTTTTGGTGCTTCTTCGGCACTGGGGATGTCTAATGGTGCTGAGTTGACTCCAACGCGGCAGAGCGCTCTGTCGAAGCCGCGGTACTCGGTCCCGAGTCCGATTGTGGCTGTGACGCAGGTCTGTGCTCTGCCTCCTTCAGAATGGCCTAAAGCTTAATGTCCTGGTCCTTCTTGGTTCTTGGGCAAAAGCTCTTGCAAATTACACACTTCTCAGAGATGTGAGCTTCTCCCAAGCACTTTAAACAACTTTGATGTGGGTCACTCAATGGCATAGGCTTCTTGCACGAAGCGCAAGGTTTAAACCCCAGGAAGTGAGGCATGCCCCAACCCTGGGAACTTACTAACTACAAACTTAGATTAACTAACTAACTAACTAACTTTTAAAAAATATATACACTAGCAAGAGCTATAAAAACAGTGAAAGAACTACTAGGAACACAGAGACTTGCAAGATCAAGAGATGTTCCAGCACTGTCACAGGCAGCATGAAGGAAATGAAAGGGAGGTGGGCTGGTGGCGCCATATATATAAGCGCCACTGAAGAGGCCTTAATTCTGGTGTCAGACCCAGTGCCCTCCATAATAGCAATAAGCATATCCAATGTGAACCTGCAAGTCGCATATCCGCATAACACCACCAGCATATTTAAACATATGCCAACATTTACAATAAGGGTTTGTTTCATATTGTATCCTGCACCTTGGAAATACCAATGCTGCATACACAAGTATTCTATAAGCAGACTTCAGTTATTGGAAAGGATGCAACACCACTCAAATTACAATCCAGGTTTGTGCCACACTAATTTTTGCTTGCATTCCTAGTGATTCTCACTTATCTCATCTGGAATTTTATTTATTGCATTCATAACTCAGATTGACTATCCTATCTTCAGACATGTTTGCTTATATCTGAGCATTGTTTGTTAGTACAGTGAAGCTTTCAACAAGTTATTGAAAACCCTTTGAATACTGTACTGCTAAAAAAATTGATCTGAAAAGTCACTGAGCATAGAAGGTAAAAAACAATGAAACTAGGTCAAAATTATTTGAATTGATTAGACTAGGAGCCAGTTAAGTGGTTCATGGAATTCAATGTCACACAGTAATGTAAACAATGAGGATGAAGACCTAATATAATCAAGAGGAAATATGGCGTACAAAGTAGCACAATATGAAAATGTATCTGTACTTGCCTGAAAGTTTCCTTTCTTCAAGAAATAAGGTCCACATATATATTGCAATCGTTATTTCACCTCAGCCTGCTTGCAGCTTGGGAGCAGAACCAGACTTGTCAGTTACAGGCAGCCAGGGAATATGCTGCCTCTTGAAGTTCCCTTCATTAGAGATTATTTCTACAGCGAGGATAATTTAAATCTACTGTCCTACGTTATAGGCTGAGTAATACACTGAGAAAAAAGTACAACAATTTCTCCAACTGCATAGCATGGTAAATTCCACCTAACCCCAACAAATCCAAATCTATGGATGTCAATACCCATCTCTATTCCGGATGACCCATGTGTCTCCAAGGTAGCCCACATCTGCAAATCTTATTACTTGAAAAAAGGAAATTTTAGGTTGGTGCAGACATTTTTTTCCCCTTCATGTTAAGGTCTACGGGTCTGTTGCAATGGGATTTTCACAGCAGCATGCCTCCAAAGTGGAAAGCAAGATAATCCTTAATTGTGGGCAAACAGAAGATAGTGTGTGTGTGTGTATCCGTCATCTTCCTCTGGGTACTAAGGCATAGAAAAGAAACTTTTGCATTTGTCAGAGTCTGTGCTTTATCTAGTTCTTCCATCCATGACCCATTGGGAAGTGGAGAGAGGGAAGAAATCGCTGAACTCTACAATCAGCCCACACCAGCAACTGCATCTCTATCTGGATTTAAGCATGATTATCCATCTGCCACACTACCCTTCTGGCTTCACTTCCTCTATGGAGATAGGGGAGGAGATGAAGAAGCTGTTTGCCCCAGGGACAGTTTTTTCTCAATCCTGCCTCTTTTCCCGCCAGAGAGCAGGACCACAGCAACCCTGCCCAGCTTGGGCTGCAGAATTGGCCTCTCCAAGCCTGCTGGGCTCCTTTCCAGTCCAGGGAAGGGGGACTGAGGTAATCTCGCCCACACTGGGCAGTAAGGGATATTGCACTCTGGCCACAGAGCTATCTGAGTTCTCCAATCACACATCAGGTAAAGGGCTGAAGCAGGATACAAAAGACCCTTCCTTTTGCCTGTAGCTTTCTCAGACTAGCATACTTCCTAAAGTCTATAGAGGTACCAGCCCCTGCAAACACTTTATATGGGGAAGTGCACAATCTGCTCACAAATAAAAGGGAATCCTGGGAATCAGGCAGACAAATTATTGAACCTAACTGTTAGTCTAAATTTGAAATAAAGTTTGGAATTTTCCTCAGAAAGTTTTGCAGCAGAAAGTGCTGGTTGAGCCTGTGTGTCACTGTGGAGGCAGAAAAAAAACGCAGAGGGAATTTAAGGGTATTCCCTTGCTGCCAGTGGTTGACAGGTATAGTTCCGCCAATCCAGAAGCAGGATGAAATATCCATTGTACGAGATGCTAAGGATCTTACTATGAAGAAGAAATAAGTATTTCACATTATGAAGGAAATGACTAGAATTATATTTGGAATATCAAGTGAATTACCAGATTTCAGGTGATGGAAGTTACAGAGCACACTAGTCTGATATACCCTATTACAACCAATTCAGATACATTTACTTCACCAAATGGTGGGTGAAATATTATTGCTTACACTTATAAGCTGTCCTCTGCCAAGGAATCTAAACATGCTTTATAATACTTTCTGCTCTTAAAGCCTTTTTCTAACATCAAACTCAGTGACTGCCAGACACACCTAGCTACCTAACTTTGAAGGACAGGAATAAGGAAACCTAAACAGCAGATACCAGGAGATTCCAGAAACTGAAGTTAGAAAATCTGGAAAAAAGTTTCTCACATCATACTCCAAACAATGGCCAGACTTGGGCTTGGACACAACTGGTGAGCTTGAACTCCAGAGGCAAGTATATCCTACCCTTGGTGATTTGGGGCACCCACTGGAAATGATCTACACAGTTCAGGTGTCATGTTGGGTGTTTAAGAGGAGAGGTGGTCTCAAACAACAGACTATGGCATTTAATACCTATAAAATAAGATAGTGCATCTACTCATTCCTGCATTGACACTACCATCACAGCTGCAGAGTCACTGTCCAGAGTCCCAGTTTTTGCCCTGCTTCAGAAAAGCAGTGGCACGCCCTTATTCCAAGAACCTCTGTATGATGGATACGTGATTGGTTTGAGGGGTGGGAAGAAAGTTCTGCTTGTCCTTCACTCAAGAAGGAAAAGCTGCAACCAGAGAGTTCTGGGCCAGTCCAGTACTTTAGGGCAAGGAGGTTTTGATATCCTTACCCACAGCCAGCCACTGAATCTTCTCTCAGGGGACACCTGCACCTTCCTGTCTGTTTTAAATTGTAGGGGGAACTCCCCTGAGTTCCCTCATTGCATCTGACAGTGTGGGGTGTGAAGGGGGAGTGCAAAAATCCCATTCCACTTTAAAAAAATTAATATGCCCCCTCAGGGATTATAGAAAACCCTGATACTCACCTTTTTTAAAAACAACCATAACCCAAAGTGAAGGCTGGGACAGAATAACACTGTACAATGTGTGGGTTAAGTGCACTACCCTTACTTCGTGAAGAAAGTCACAAAGCTGAACAATTCTGCATAATGGAAGGCTTCTCTACATCTCACTGCAAAGCGCACCAGACGGATGTGATCTATAAAGCACATTAACATGCTGCACTCTTACTGCCCTGTGTAGTAGACCCTGCTGAAGGACTCTAAAAGGTATATTGTTCATGTTTATGTAGTCCTGTTTGAAATGTGACTACATCAACGCACACTAGGCTTACAGTGCACCAGCTGGTTTATATGGGCACTTAGAGTGAAGTACGTTAGTGCACTTTACAAATCACACCCCCTCTATTGCACTTTGCTGACACTGTGTAGACAAGCCCTGACATTCTGTGGTTAAGGATGACCAGTATTGAAAAGACAGAGTCAGAGATTAGGATTTTGGTTTATTGGCAAAATTAGATAAAGAAATGTGCCCAAAATTTGCTGGCACTGTGCATGGCCTATGGCCATTACTAACAGTAATTACTATTAATAATACTAAGGATATGATATGGTCATGGACATCATGGATTCCATGACTAACAGATCTCCGTGACTTTTTCAGCTCCGTCAGTCAGTCCCATACAGCAGGGCTCTGGCTTTGGCTTCAGCCCCACTGTGACCATAACTTGATTTTGCCTTTTTTTCCTCTCATGACTGTTCTGTAAATTTTGCTTAATTTTACCATGACGGAATCGTATCCATAGTAATTACTAATAATTACTTCCAATCATTCAAAGAGGGAACTAAACATCGTGTTATATGAAAACTCAGTTTGTCCTGGGGAGCATGTTTCCTCTGCCTTTCAATCTTGGCAGCTCTCATTTGTTTGTACTTACACCGAACTTTTATAATCCTTTTTGCTATGGTTAACAGTAGAGATGGTGTTGGTCTTACGTTTGTATGGCAGTTTAACATTACTGGGATGGCATTTCTGAACACGATGAAACTCATTATAAACTTCTAGAATTAAAATGTATTTATTTTAATATTTTTAAAATCTCTATGCATAAAAGTGACAAAAAACTGGAGATGATTTACTGCTGCTTGGTTTCTTACAGAAGAGTTAAAAATTCAGTTTTTATTCTGTACTTTAAATGAAATAATCACACTCAGTTACATGATTCTCTTATATCCCAAATAACTTCCCATTTGGTAAGTTGAACAGTTGTTCATGTTTTTAAAATAAAAACATCTCTCTGCTTACAACTTCCTAAAAATGTCATTACAACAGAAAAAATATTCCAGTATATCTATGGTTCACCCGAGGGAAGCTCCTCCTCAACTCCACTTCACCTTTATCCTCCAGTTAAGGTCCTATTATCCAATCAGCCATCATGCTGTTCAGTTACCTAACCCTCTGAAATCCTCAGTATTTTCTAGTCTTGATTAATCAAAATAATCATAACCTTAAATTTTGCAATCACATTGTTCCATCTTTCTTCAGATCACTGATAAATGTAATTTGAACACTGTTCCTTGTAAGAATCTTGAGCCACCTCACAGTTAAGTTTCTGCCATGCTAAGAATATTTTCTTTTTTCTTAGACAGTTTCTAACCCATAACTGTACTTTAGCTTTCATTCCATGACAACTTTAGTTTTTCTTGAATAGACCCCTTTGCCAAATGTTTTTTGAATGTCCAAATAAATATATGCATGCGTACAAGAGTGCATGCTTTCAATTTATCTATTATTTCAGTTCTAATAAGTTTGGGAGGTCATTAGATTTGCTCAGTCCAACACGTAACAGAAAATTGCCTTCCAAATATTTACACACTAACTTCATTAGAATATCTGTAATTATTTTGCTGTTAACATTCACCAACTAATTGGCTATTGGTCTCCTGGTTCTTCTCTCCTACACTTCTTAGAAGTATGTACCATGTTTGTTGTTTTAAACAAGAATTTTACTGTACTATGTTTTTTTACTGTAAAATTTTTATGTACCGAGTTTGTCGTTTTAAACAATAGTGGGGACACAGTAGACTATAATCTGAGAAAAGCAGCGGGGAAAGATGCTTGTGGTTGGATATTCAGAAAAACCTATTAATTCAATAGTAAATATGATTACATAAATTATCTAAACATTTTAAATATACAGTCAAGAAAGTACATAGCATTACAAATGATCATGTGTTTAAAGTTCAAACTCCCTCAACAAACAATTAGAGACTGTTCCTGCTCCCATTCAACTCAATGGCAAAACTACCACTGACTTCACTTTGAAATATAGGGACCCTAAAGAGAAACTGGATCAGATAGCATAAGATTTGCGTTCAAAAATTGACTGTTAAGAACATAGTGTTCGTAATATATTTTTAGAGGACACCAAAACTGATGAGATACACAAGATGGCTAATTATACAAATGTGCAAGCATGTTTGTTCACATATAGTATCTACCTTTATTACTTTTTTTTATTTGTGATTTAACATTTTTCATGTCTTGTTTGGAGGTCAAACATATGACACACAAGTTTACTGAAGAAAAGCAGGTACTTAGTGTATACAAATTAAGGCAGGCATACAATGAAATTGTTACTAAATCAATTAATACATAATGCTGTACTTACATTAACTCTGAAAGCTTGTACAGTGTTATCCAGGAGAAGAATATTGCAGACCACCTCTGTATGTTGTCTGTCTCGTGCCAGCTCAGATGCTCGTACATTGTAGGTTCTGCCAGCAGGCAATCGGAAACGTGCGGTCATTACTGTCCACACTAGGTCTTCAGAAAAAAACAAAAATGAAAGAAGAAATCCTGTAACTGATAGAACATTAAGAAAGCAAAAGTGTATGAGTTAGAAGAATGGTAATTTCATAAGGAGGACATTCTGTTGAAAAACACATTTCCTATTTCTTTATAAAATGAAAATTAGTAATAACCCTGCTATCTAATAATGCAGTATAATATTGTTG
Organism: Emydura macquarii macquarii; assembly: GCF_026122565.2. Taxonomy (NCBI): domain Eukaryota; kingdom Metazoa; phylum Chordata; order Testudines; family Chelidae; genus Emydura; species Emydura macquarii. The sequence continues at coordinate 130,412 of NW_027130397.1, forward strand.
CAGTCTTTTTCCATATCTGAAATGAAAGTTAATTACCTGTATGGTAACTGGAGTTCTTTGACATGCATTGTCCATATGTGTATTCCACTCTGGGGGCAAATGAGCTCCATATGCCAGAGATTGCAGATTTTTTGCTCACAGTGTCTATGTGGTCCACACATGACTACCCTCATACCTTTTATCGAAGGTATAAAGAGTGGTGCAGGATCAACCACCACTCCAGTTCCTTCTCTATCAGAGATCCCATAATATTAAAGAGAGACTCTGAAGCAGAGGGGAAGGAGGCAAGTTGTGGAATGTACATTTGAACAACATCTCAAAACTCCAGTTACTATATAGGTAAGTAACCTTCTTTTCATCTTCAAGTGCTTGTCCATATGTGTATTGCACTCTAAGTGACTTCCAACAGTGATCTAAATATCTACCACAGACTGAAGGACTGCACTACTAAAAGCAGCATCTGCTCCAGAAACATGTACCAACTCAATGTCTGGAGAAGGTATCATGGAACCCCATATGGCAGCTTAACAGATATCATTAACGCAGACATTCCTCACGTCAACCACCAAGATCACTCGGGTCCTCGTTGAATGAACCCTAACGTTAGTTGATGAAACTACCTTTGTCAACTCATAATATAGCCTAATGTATCCCAACATGCAATTTGATAACCTTTGGATGGAAATAGGAGTAACCCTCATCCTCACAAAGGAAATGAGGAGTCTTGGGGAAGACCAAAAAAGCTTCATTCTCTGAAGATAAAAGGCAAGGATCCTTTGGACATCCAAGGTATGTAATCTAGCTTCATCATGGTTAGAATGTTTAGGGAAAAATATTGTCAAATCAATATCCTGATGTAAATGCAACTCAGACCAACCTTAGAAATAAACTTTGGATGAGGTCTGAGGATACCTTGTCTATGTAGAAGTCTGGGTAAGAGATAGTTCACCATGAGAGCTGTTCTGTCTTTCACCCTTCCAGCTGATGTGGTCACAGTAAGGAACGAGGGTCTTGACAGACAAGTGAGGAAAAAACATAGAGGCCCCATTTAAACCCTGGGCTTCGTAAGAACTGTTAAAACCAACCTCCCTCTTTTTTCTGGGTGTAAGACAATACCTGGAATAGAAGCCTTTCCCTCTTTAAGGTGCAAGCACCATCTCTATCACATAAGAGTTGAAAAGCCTCTCATAGGAGGGGTGCCTGAAGAGAGACAGAGAAGTTGTGAATGTGAGGGAGGAGCGATAGATGTAGTATGGAACTGAATTGCATAACCAGATGTTATGATCTTTAAGACCCATTTGTCCATTATGTTGTTCCATGATGCCTGAAAACAGGGAAAGTGGTTTCCAAATGGTGGGGGAAAAGGAGAAGGCAGATCCAGAGGAAAAGTTGGTTTGCAGCTCTCAACCGGCATCTCAAAAGGGATGTTTACTATTTGTGGTTGGCTGTGAAGGAAAAACAGGGGCAATAGACCTCCTCTTCTGAAACTTTAGCTGTTTCCTGTAAGGTTTCAATAGACCTCTGGTAGTAGAAACCAGGTGGCATAGTCTTTTGTCTAGGGAAAGGCTAAGATTTATACATTATGCATTATGTCAAAAAGAGGAACTATTAGGCACATACTTTTCTACGTTATTTTAAAAACTCAAATCCTGTTGGAAGCTAATCACCTCCTTCTTGCAGGGTGCACTCTCGAAGTTGGATTTTTCCCCACCCAATTACACCAACTTTTTATTTGAGAGAGAAATCAAGAGCAACCCAAAAAACTATCTATTTGACTAAGTGCTAATAGATAGAATACACAACTTTAAATCTTACTTTCGCTTTTTCAAAACCAAGTTCTTACAGATAACACAGTTCCAGCAAAGTACTTAAGTGTGTGCTTTAAAAGTAAGCAATTAGTCCTGTTAACTTCATTGGGACAACTCGCATGCTTAAAGTACTGTGCTGGATCAGGGCCTATGCAATTCCCATAGTTGTACACTGACTTTGTAAAGTATTTCTAGATCCTTGGAGTGAGGGTGCAAGGCAAGTGGAAAGTATTATAATTGAAGAGGACCAAGAAAACATTGCTGATGAAAATTTAGTAACTGAAAGCTTGATTATATATATACACAGTTGATATACACACACACACACACACACACAGTTGGTATATTTAGGAACCTGGTAGTAATATGCTAGCACACAATTATTCAAGTGATATTTTTAGCTGCTCCAAGCGAACTCCAAAGTGAAACTACAACTTCCAAAATTTAAATTGAAGGCCTAGTTTCATGCAGACGTATAGCATGGTTTTTATACTGTTTCTTCATTGAATGAAGAAACAACAGAAATCAACTGAATACACTACTTTAGGGATGTAAGCAACTAAACGTTTAAACGATAAGCATCGGTCTTACCATTTACTAATTAGTTTAAATGTTGCCCTTGGGGGAGCGGCCAAGCTCACTGCAGCTCCACACCAAGGAAGAGCTGCCCAGCTGTTACTCAGTAAGCGTGTGCCTGAGGGAGCTGTGCTGGGCTCGGCGCCTCCCCGCGAGCAAGAAGTTTCAGAAGTTTAAATGGATTGTTAAACGAATTTTTACATCCCTAACCTAAATTAATGATTTTCCTGTAACTATTTTATCATGAAACGTGAAGTTGTTTTCTGAACATTGAAGAAACCACTGCAAAAGGTACAAAATGTACAATCAAGTTGTCTACTCGCCAAAGAAACCAACCCCATCTTATCTTCAAAATGCACTGCAGCATACAATGGAAAAAAAAACTGATGATGGAAGGATATGTAGCTCAACTTTCATTCTAGTATTTCAAACATACAGATAAACCACATTTTACAAATTACATATCAATTAGACACAGAAAAGTTGTTTTACTGACTTGAGGAAGATGGTCAAAATATATATTTTACAGTCTTACTGAAAATTTATAGAACAGACTAAATTTAATCTAATTTAATTTAATTTAATACTTACTAGAGTAACTATAAAATCGTTGATGATACGTCAATTAACATGCTAAATGCATTAGAATATTATTTGATCAAAACATCTCAAACCAAGGGAGCCTAGTTAGCAACAGTTCATTCATATTGTATAAATGCACAGTATTTTAAGAGCCATATTTTATAAGGATTTGTTGTTTAAATGACAAATTTAAACAAGACTCAATTAAAGCTAACTTGGTTCCTTTTCCCACTGTTCCCCTCCCTTGGCTTCACCTTAATCCACACATGGGAGTTCTGAATCAGAAAGGAGAAGGGCTAGCAAAGTTAAGTCTATCCTAATTTTATTATTTTAACTTGATAGCATGAGTGCTCTTTAGTATTTTTGTCTATGCAACATTTATCATCAGATTTTTGTTTTATAAAATGAAAAGGAATTAATCTGTCAAACTCAAGGAGAAAAGAAATTATAATAAAAACAAAACACCAAGAAAAGTGATAGTAAAACATGAAGCAGATACCAGCCACCAGACAGTATCCATTCAATTCAATGAATGCAATGGAATATGTATAGTGACAAGATTTTTAAAATTTACTACGTAGTTTAAACACATGCAGTGAACATTAAATATATAAAGGGAGATAAAAGGCTTCTAGACACAAACTATCAGTATGCAGCTAGAATGCTTAACTTTAGAAAAGAACTTTAAAACACAAGGGAAGTCGCCCAATAGTGAGTTGCAAGGGGTTGCTCAATGATTCACACACCATAAGTTAAGAAAAACCAACATTGGTAAATTCTCATGGTTTCTAGGACTTAAAGGAAATGAAGAAGGAACTTGCCCACTCCCCCTTCTACTGTCTCTGTCCTACCCCTCCCACTCCCTGAACAGTCCCACTAAAATTCCTCTATTCCTCCTTATCTACCCATACACTAGAGGGAAAAGGACCACGAGGACATGAGAAAGAAGGGAAAAGCTGCCCTCTGCTATTAGGACTCAATCACATTCTCCCCAGCAATCCCAACCTCTACACCCAGGAGGAGCCCCAAGCACTCAAATCCAGGCAGGTTCCTGCCATGACCCTAAACCTAGATGCTCTTGACTCTTAACTAGCCAACAGGGGCATGGATAAGGGTGTTTTTCTGTGCTTTTAAAGCTTTCTGCACGTTGTGTCTTACCAACTGTCTACCTCCATCTCCTGGTTCCTGTTGTCCTGAGAGGACATCTTACATGTCTGCTTTTCTCCAAGAAATAATGGATTGTCTTTGCAGCCAGGAGGTGCTGGATTTTGATGCTACATGGAATAATTCAAAGCCTGGAACAATTCTGGAGGGTATGATTTAGTAGCTGCTACATTGATGGACAGGTGGGGTTTCTGCCCCCTTCTCCACAGCTCAAGTATAGGTTTGCAAGAATTCCTTAAACAAACTCAAATTTGCTCTCTTCCTGCAGATCACAGAACCATAAGAACATATAGAGATGACATTACATGTCTTCTCCATCCAGGCATCCATTCACACAAAAATATTCTGTCTCTTAAGTCTTGTTAACACTATTACAGTTAACCACTTTATTAACCAAGTTGTGTGTGCAATTGTCTTGTGCAGTGAATGTCTGAGGTTTGTACACTGTTGAGAGCCATAGTTGTAGGGCCCGCATATGAAGCTGTGCGTGTTGTACTACAAAGGTAGTTGCTGCCATATGTCCTAACATTTGAAGGCCGGTGCAAACAGTTATGGTCGGGCTGTTCTGTATTGCAGCTTACTATATTGTATTGCAGGCTCACTATAGCGTCGAATCTGTGTCTCAGTGAGGATGCACTGGCTGTTAGGGAGTCCAGGTGTGCCCCTATAAATTCTATTTGTTGAATGGGTTTTTATGGTGGATTTCTTTAGGTTTATCATCAACCCAAGCTTTTGAAAACACGAGATTGTAATTTCTACCACCTGCTTGGCCTGAAGCTGGCTGCATGCCTTTATCAGGCAATCGTTTAGGTAGGGGAATATGATGACTCCTTTCCTGCATAGGTGTGTGGCAACGAAGGCAAGTATCTTGGAGAAAACCCTTGGGGTGGTGGAAAGGCTGAAGGGTCGCACCATGTATTGATGATGATTGGTTCCTAAGAGGAACCTGAGGAATTTTGTGTCAGCAGAATGAATACCAACATGGAAATACACATCTTGAAGGTCAAGGGCTGCGAACCAGTCCCCTTTCCAGCACCAGGATTATGGTAGACAAAATGACCATCCTGAATCTTCATATTTTTATGCATTTGTTCAGCTTTCTGAGATCTAAGATTGGAGACCACTCTCCATTCTTCTTCTGGGTCAGGAAATATGGGGAGTAAAAACCTCTGTCCCTGTGTTGGGAGGGAACGTGTTCTATAGCACCTATTTTAGTAGCTGTTTGACTTCTTGTCTCAATAGGTGCTCATGAGATGGGTCCCTGAAAAGGGATGGGTAGAAAGTGTGGAGATGAAAGGGCTAGTGTATCTAGATTGGACAATCTCCAAGACTCATTTGTCTATTGTGATGTTCACCCAACATGGATAGAAAGAGCATCGTTGATGGTCGAAGAGGATGGTGTTTGTCTGAGGTTCTGGAAGCTGGGGGAGGTCGGGCAGACCCTTGACCAAAACCTCAAAACTGAGGTTTGGAGGGCACAGCCTGGGATGTTTATGGCTGCTGATTCGATTGTCTATGTCGTTGGGTTCATTGTCTGTTATGTGATGAGTCATATCGCCTGTGTGGTATTGGTACCTGGAATTGTATGGCTGATATCTACAGGGCTTTCTTCTTGTGGCAGGTGTGTAGATGCTCAAGGTGCGGCGCATGGCATGAGAGTTCTTCATCGTGTGCATCATGTCATCTATCTTCTCCACAAACAACTTTTTCTTATTAAAAGGAAGGTCCTCGACTGTGGTCTGGAGTTGCCTTAGCAGAGCCGCTGGATGTAGCCACGAAGCTCTACACATGACCACCGCTGTTGCCACTGTCTTGGCAGCTGTATTGGCCACATCGAGGGAGCTTGTAGAGCCATCCTTGCGAACAATTGTCCCTCCTTTATCATAGATTGAAATTGTTCCCTCTTGTTCTCTGGGATATGTTCAATAACTTCTGATAATTTCCTATAGTAGTTGTGGTCGTGATTCATTAGCAGTGTCGTGTAATTTGCAACTCTCAATTGCAGGGTTGCAAAAGTATATACCTTTCTCCTAAGTAAGTAAAATCTCATTCTCCTTATCTTGAGGTGTGAACTTGTGGTATTGCTGCTTATTCCTCTGGTTTGCATCTTCTACAATGAGAGAGTTGAGTGGTGGGTGATGAAAAGGCATTCTGTGTCCTTGGCGGGGACATAATTTTGTGGGCCCTTTTACAGGTGGGAGGGATGGTAGCTGGCATTTGCCAGATTTTATTCACCGGCTGCATTAGGGCATCATCCATAGGGAGGTTGATTTTCGAAGAGGCCCAAGTTTGTAAAATTTTTAGGAGCTTATGTTCTGACTCCAGTACTTCTTGGAGTGGGATCTCTATATTGCTGGCCACTCTTTTGAATAAGTCCTGAAATTATTGAAAGTCATCAGCGGTGGTGGGCGGCAGAAGGATTATGGCCTCATCTGGGGAAGAGAACTCAGGCTTAGTTACTGTTGGAGCAGACTTGCATGATTATCTGGTTCTACGCCTATGAGAGGTGGATGGTTTGCTGCAGGAAACAGAATAAGAGGGCCATGTATCCTATCTCAGCCACTGCATAGGTAGGGAGCGGGTGGAACGAACCATGGAGGTCCAAACCATGGATGGGGTGACATTTTGGAGTGTGAATGTCGTTTGATAACCTGCCCCTTAGGAGAGGATAGCTGCGGGGAGAATGTTGCCCTGTTCTCCATCATAGTCCTCATCACTTGAAAAAGATATGGGGGAGATGGGCTCATCCTGAGAAAAATGCGCAGTAAGTGTATCTGTGCTGTACAGTGGAGAAATAGGGGAGTATGTTAGAAATTCCTCCTCCTACTCATGGAGTCTGCACTTCTCTGTATGCTTCCTCGGCGCTGGTGTAGTTGGTGTTGGTGCCAGTGGCAATATCACTAGTGGCAGGCAGTTCAGCAGGTGCCATTGGTGCCAGGATGTGCAATTCGGCAGTTGCCGGTGCTGAGACTCTGGTCGGCACCGAGATTTCTGACAACGCTGATGTCAGGCCCATTTCTGAGGTTTTGCGGACCGCTGGCTGCAGTGGTACCATGTCTGGGTGGAGGGGCCTTGATTTATCCTTTTCCTCTGTGTCAGAGTGAGAGAGTTCCTTAGGCACCATGGTCGGTATTGTATCCGAGTAACCAGTAGTCTCTTTGGTACTCAGTCGCTTAGCTGCCAGTGTCAGTGATTTTCTTATTTTGTGCTCAGTGCCAAGGTTTTTTTGACTAGGTTAGGTTTAGGGTGCAAGATCTGAATGGGTTGGTTAATATGGAACTTGGAAGATATTTTTGGCAAAAATTCGGCGAGAGATGGTGCCACCAAAAGTCAATTGTCGAAGTAAGGGAACTTAGCTTCCATGACCACGAAAACTTTGTTGAAGATCCTTGGGTCTGTCGCGATGCCAAAGGGGAGAACTCTGAACTAGTAGTGGTTGTCGCCCACGCGAAAGCGAAGAAACTTGCAGTGGGCCAGATGTATGTTGATGGGGAAGTATGCATCCTTCACGTAGAAAGCTGTGAACCATTCAGGAGCCCAGACAGAAGGGTGCAAGGCCTGGGAAAGCAGATATGCCCAGGGGCAGGTCCTAAGGGTATGGAGGACCCCAAGGGTATCTATACCAAGGTGGTGGTACAGGGGTGTATCCTGCCTGGAGTCCAAGCTGCATCAAGACACAGGAGAATTATGGTTCCCCTGCTGAATAGCCGTCCAAGTCCAAGGAGACCTCCAGTAAAGGTGGAGCCATCAGTGCAGGCGGTCCATGCACACCCACTAGATGTAGTCTTTATCCCAAGAAGAAAAGTGCGCATCCGCCAGAGTAGGGAGCTGCAGTACTGAGCAGCAGCAGAGAGGGAGGATAGGGCAGATCCAGGTGCGGCACTGGAAGTAGAGGTTCGATGCACCCAGCTGTCCAAGAGAGGTCTCTCAGACCATTGGAGCCTGAAAGCATGTACTGTATGGAGTGTGGAGACTCCAGTCACGATGCAGATACATGCTGTGGAGGGCTGCCTCATCACACGGATATTGTGGCAGTCAGCAGTACCGGTGAGTCCTTTTTCCTCTTAGTTTTACCCACAGAACTGGGGAGCTTAGGGGGCTGCACAGCAGGGCCTCATGTGATGTCTCACACAGCGTGGCATGGCTCAGCAAGGAAATGCTGCGTTTAGCAGCCATCGTGATGGAGACTTGCAGTGATATCCATGAGTGCGCTTATGACCCTCACACCTGGACTTTACTGCCCTAGTGGTACTGATGGATCCAGGTGGGAGGTGATGGGTGAGGCACTTATCACCGCTAAAGGGCAGTGCACTGTCGGTTCCGTCAGGGCCGGATCAGACTCTGCACCCAACCAGAGCGCCTCCACCATGAGGAACTTCCATAGTCACAAAAGACAAGCCTCACGGATCTGCAGGGGAAAAGACTTGCAGATCTCATAGTGCGCAACAAGATACGCCTACCCCAAGTAGCATAGGCAGCAGCGTTGCTCCTTGCTTACTGAGAATGAGTGAGGGCACAACATGCATTTTTTGAATCCCAGAACGTGGAGCACAGTTCCCCAGATGGATACTATGAACTATATACACAATTAAGAGACTTAACTAGCTCACTATATATAACCGACAAAACGTTCTCATAGTCAGACTACGAGCCTGGAGGAAAGAGGATTCCAACTCCAACCATGCGGCAGTAAGAGGGAACTGAAGAAGCATCACCCCACACAGTCTCTTATGGCCTCACCTGGAGCATGAGACAACATGCGATGCACGTGTCCGTCAACGGACACTGCTACTGAAAAGTTCCAGCTCTGGTGCACAGCTTGTATGCGCACCCATATCTCTGGAATACATATAGGGACCATCACACAAAGAACTGCTTTATCCGACGATGAAGAAGAGATGTTAGCTGGTGGAGAGACATCTTCATCAGCTCTAGCTTCCTGTTCTCCTCAAAGGTTTGTTCCTGGGGTTGCAGTCTCCTAGAGGGGAAGGGTGATGAAGGCTGTCTCTCTTTGATGGGTGGTGCTTGAGGCCCTAGAAAATTACTGGTGATAAACTGCCCAAGGGTCCCACTATGGCCAAGGATGCAGTGCATATGGCATGGGTGGAGGCATCCATGGATGTTCACACCAGCGACATGGTGGCTGTAGCCATCTCTTGTGAGCAGCTCTAATCACTTCAGAGACTTCTGGAAAGAGGCCTCTATAGGAATGGAAAGATGAGCCCTGCACAGATATTTGGGAGACCGAGGCAAGATCTTCATCAGAATCCACCTCTTCCAAAACATTCTCTAATGGTGGAGCAACAGAAGCAGCATGAGGTGAAACTGTCAGTACCAGGCAAATGTCCAGAGATCTAGAAGTCCATGGTACTGAGAGTATGTCAGAGCCGAGCAGTAGTGAGTTGGGCATCTCGGACACCACACGGTCTCAGGGAAAGTGAAACTCCTGCAATACCAAAAGCAATGTTGGTACTGCGTCCAGGCCTGCACCGAAGTGATACTGGTTGAGGGAATTGACACTGTGAATCTCAACCGCTCTACGGGGTGTCCAGATGAAGCCCAAGCTCGGTACTGACTGAAGAGGTAGAGCTCTTCTGACCACCTTGTTCTGTTGACATTATTGAAGATGTCTCTGAGCCGGAGACTTCACAGTCAAACAGTGCTCTCAGTACCTGAGGAACAAGCAGCCCCATGGGTATCGGATCAGACAGCAATGACTGCTGAAGCGACTCGAGTCATTGGAGACAACTTTTCTAAGGTAAAGTCCCTACCTGGAGAACTTGAGGGATGGTCTTTTGGGAGTCATCTTGGGCCTTCCTCTTAAATACCCTTGAGGAGAGTGGCTCAGAGACAGTGGACTTACTCGGAGACTGGCAGGGAAGGGAAGAGGGGATGTCTCCCTTAACCTGGGTCAAAGGCCAGGCACAGTAAGCACTTCATCATGGGGAGTCAACATTTGATCTCCCTGTTCTTTCTTGCTCTAGATTTTAATGCCAGACTGAAGTTGCACTTTTGGAAAATATGAGATTCTCTCCAAGGCAACAGGTGCACCTGGAGTGTCCGTCACTCGGATTGCCTCCCTGCATGACATGCAACATTTGAAACCAGGAGAACTGGGGATACCCTCCCAGTAAAGTAAAACTCCCAGGAGGGAAGAATCTATCTAAACATTTTTTTTAAGTTTCTTTTTTTTAATATACTGTAGTTAAACTACTACTACTACTACCTAAGAACAGCTATAATTAACTACTAAAAGAGCTAAGGAGTCACAATTGAGGTAAAACTCAATGCAGGCAACTACAAAGGTCCCATCTCGGGTTGAAGCAATAGAGAAAGAACAGAGGGCGGTTTGCCCATGCAGTGCTATATAACACCATGGAGCACAAGACCGACACATGCTGAACAGACATGGTTATGAGAAATCTCCAATCAAAGGTGCAGAGGTGCAAGCACACTAGATCAGAGCCTCTTTGGGACACTACTCCAAGAAGAGTCTCTGCTTTCCTCTCAGCAAGAAGTTGTGCATTTCAAATCTCAGCTCAGGTTTCAAGAGATGAAGCAACTGCTGGGAGTGTTCCCTAATGAAGGGCAGAACAATCCAGTATTACTGGCTTGGTTAGGTCATTAGAGAGCCTACAGAAGATGCATCAATTAACTTTTACTTTAGGCATCATCTGCTCTTTAGAAGAGTCTTGTAAACTGACAAATAGGTCGAGCATTATAATATAAAAAACTAAGCAGTTTTACGGCAGTTTAATAACTAAGTAATTGATGATGCTGAAAGGAGATCATGAACTATGAGACGTTGTCTAATATATTTATTTATTTAACATGTTTATTATATTACTCCCTAACGGCCAACCTTAAGAAGGGGACTTAATTGTGCTAGGCACTTTACAAACACAGTAGCAGACGGTCCCTGACTCAAAGAGCTTACCATCTAAACAGACAGGGCAGACGAAGAATGGGGAGAACCCTCCCTCCCATTGGTGTAGGTAGTATCTACACTGAAGCACTACAGTAATGCATCTGCAGCTTTTTAAGTGTAGACATGCCTTTATTAGGGTGAAAGTCTTACAGAGAAAACATTAAAAACAATAAAAGAACAAACATATACTAATAAGGTTATCAGAGATCACTCAACTCTGAAAAGGCCTCTGGTAGCTGGTCAGTCCTACAAACCCCACACAAGGATTTTTTTTTTTTTTTTTTTGGCCAGTTATTGGTTTAACAGCTTTTTGTTCAAACAAGAACACCTAAGCATGAGTTAGCCTTTCCTTTACATAGCAGGGTCTTTGATTTTCAGAGATCATGAATAGGTAATAAGCCAGACAATAATTCTCTCCTCAGGGCGCAGCTTCAAAAGCATCTCCCCACCCACAGGTATTTCCTAGGAAACCCACAACTTCGTTTGTTCCAAAAGTTCCTTCTTGTCTGCACGTTGTTTAAAATAGTCCTTCGAAATTCATAACACTGAGTTTACACTGGCCATGTCTCCCACCCCAGAGAAGTTATCTATACTCTCAAAAATTTATAAACTTGGCATTTATAATACAATGGATTCAAAGCTATTCGAACTTAATTCAATAAGATCTCCCAAAGGTATTGCAGGAAATTGCCTGTCTCAAATTCCACGATTATTAACTTTACCCTCTACTGACTGGCTGTCTATTCCAATGCTCCTGTTCCTCCTCCCCCTTCTTCAGTCTCTTTACCTCAACTCCACTCCACACTTGCTCCCTTTATTCTCTCGTATTGTACTACGTTTAATGTCACTGTATAGGTGGAAAATAGCTTAACCATTTTAAAGAGGCCATATTTACTTCAGAGAAGCAGATCAGCTGCTATTTCAGAAGCAGCAAAGCAGGAACCGGGCCATCCTCCCCCCCAGCAACTCCCTAGTCCCAGAACTGTGCAGGGATAACTGTCTCCCCCATTATGGGAGCCCTAGAACCATAGGTGTAATCTCCTCTCCCCTCCACCATTTGGGCTGAAGACAGGAGACAGATCAGATACACTAGATGGTAGGGGAAGACAGGACAGGGGAGAAGAGAATAAGGGAAACAGGTGTGTAGTGAAGTTTGAGAGACTAAGGAAGGGTGAGGGGGAGTAGAAAGATTGGAGTAGATAGCCAATCAGTACAGGGGAAAGACAATCCAGTCAAAACTGTAGAAAGTCCTCCAAATGTCTAAAAGGTATGCTCTCTCGGTTCCTCTCTGCAGCCCAAATGGTGGAGCAGAGAGAAGATAACACCTATGGTTCCAGTGCCCTCATATTGGAGGAGAAAATCTTCCCTGCACCAGTTCTGGGACCAGGGAGCTGCTGGGGGGATGGCCGGCCCAGCCTGGGCCCCATTTTTCCCCTTCCCACCATTGCAGCAGTCCCTGTTTGGTGCTTCTAAAACAGCAATTCATCCATTTCTCTGAAGTAAATGAGGCCTCTTGAAAATGGTTACGCTATTTTCCATCTATACAGTGACATTAAATTTAGTACAATACAACGTGTGCATATGCATGTGGACTTGAGAAATCACATTTTCCTCCAGTGGCCGGCCCATAGAAAATAAGGACCTACTACTGTGCCAACTGAGAGAAATAATTTTTTGGGGGTGGGTTGGTTTTTGATGTTTTAACCCAAGTGAAAGAGGCCCGTGTTTTGAGAGTTGAAGGGCCAGGGTCCCAGCTCCGCAAGTGTGTCTGTGATTCGTCGAGCAACTGGGCTCTGTTGTAGCACACAGATTAATTACAATAGTGGGAACAGTGAAACCAACAGTGCAGCTTAATACCTAAAGCTATATCAATCCAAAGTCCCTGATGCATGATTTAGTTCTAATGTGCTGTATGGGCCTTGATCACTTGTGGAATGTTGTGATTTTCTAGATTTAAAAAAGCATTTTTTCTTAATAAAAAAATTAGGTTTTATGAAACAACATACTATAATTCAATTTGTAAGCATATTTACTCAAACACACAATTGGTCAAAAATTAGCACCTTGCAATTCTGTATATAAAACATAATAAAGTCCCCAAACTACTATTTATGTCTTGAACTCTTTTGTATCTGTCCTTATATACAGATATACTTACACCAACATATTTGCTTTTTAACATCATGCTATTACCAAATATTGACCAAACCAATCAGAAAGTGCTACAATATACCTAATTGCTACTATGTTGACTGGACAGGGGTTCAAATTTTTCTAAATTCACAGAATCCTGAATTCAATTTGACTGTTTTCCATGATTTTGCTTCCTCAAATTTTCCCACACTTTGATATAGCAAACTAACTGAACTTCCTTCTTCACAAACATTTAGAATAGAAATTGGAACTTCAATTTAAATTACAAAAGAGATAGAATGTAATCCTGGATTCCTTCCATCAGCCACATTTCAGCCTCTTCTTCCTGTATTGTGTTGTGCTGAACCATTGTGCTTGGGATCAATCATGCTCACTAAACAATGGAAAGAATCCATAGCTTCTTCAATCATTTTTATATGGTCTTTTTGTGATACCAGGTCTTTATCCTTAGTTAGATTTCTAGTGAGACTATAGTCCTCAACTTATAATCATTCATTCTCCTCTGAATTCTCTTTCAATTGCTTGTGTATCTTTATTCTCTCACTGTAGTGCCTCTCCTTTGTTAAACATGCATGTATATTTTGGTCAAAGTCCTTCATATATTTAACAGAAGTAGTATACTTACCAAAAGGTCAGATGAAATAAATGCAGGACCTGATTCAAAGCCTCACTGAAGTCAGTCTTTTTAAGAGTTCCACCAAGTGTCATTGGAAAATTGAGATATCAAGTCTTTCAGATAACCAACCATGAGGTTGATGGTGATTACAGAAGAACTTTTGAACTTCCACAGAATGCTTTAGGACTATGTTAGGTGTTATTACTTTCTGAAGGAAGTTTAAATCACATGCTGAACATGGATGAGTCAGAAGTTTAGGATGATATTGCCACAGCTTAGGTCAGTTTCCATCTCAGGATGGACAGTGGTCTGTTGAGAGTGGACCCAACTGCTGGATCCTATGTGCTCCTAAACCAACTGGGTCTGTTCGTAGCTCAGGGTCTTTAAGGCACACTCCTGGGTGCAGACATCATCTCTGCTACCCTTCCATGGAATGTGGGGCTCTTCATTCCAGACCCCTTATACCTCAGAACCAACAACTAACATCTCCTTAGTCTCCAGTTGCTTATAAACACTTCCTTGGAGTTCCTCGCTGGATGCTCTGAGCTACTTAATTAACCACATCAGGAACAATGTGACAGGCAAGCAAAGAATACAGGTTTAGCCAAGGAATTTCTTATCCACAAGAACTTTACCAAACAGCCCTAGAAAATTAGAGTTTTGGAAGATAAAAGCAGTCCTAAACACAACCTCTTGGGTGTGTGTGACACCATGTGCCACCCATGAGACACCCTGTACCCCATGTTTACCACTTTGATATGATATATTTTGTACAAAGTATGCCTTTTGAGGTATCATTTGAAAATGCAATGTACTGAACATCGCTGTCCTATTAAAATGTGTGTATCAACATTGTATATGGAGCCATGAGATTTTATTACATGCTTGTTTTTGAAATATGCTATAGTTCTGAGTAACACCTTCAGACCATTTTCTCAAGACAAAGACACATTGGCACACCAGCTACATACTACAAGGCCTCTACCTGCTTAATTGGAGATTCACCAGCAGGGGGGTTGTAAACAAGAAATTTACAATTCACCTGAAGGACACTTGGCAGCTTACATATGCCATAGAACTGCCTGACCCCCATAACCCAGCAGAGACTTTTCCAGTATAAAGGGTCAAAGGGGAAGGGAGGGGGGAGAATGCCTCTAGATACCTCTCCTCCACCATCTCTACTCATGGCAGCAGCATCACTTGAAAGACAAAAGGAAACATCATTGAACTGGGGGGAGTGGTCCTGGCCTGGAGGTTTTTCCAGCCCATATAGTATGCTGAAGCTTTTGGGTGAGAGAAACCTTTTTACTTTTAAACTTATTAGCGTTGGTAAAGTTCAGGAATTAGCTTGTGAGTTTATCTTTTATTTCTTTCGTAAGCAACTCTGACCTTTATGCCTTATCACTTGTATATCACTTAAAATCTCTCTCTCTAGTTAATAAACCTGTTTTACTGTTTTATCTAAACCAGTATGTTTGAGTGAAGTGTTTAGGAAATCTTTACTCAGATCAACAGGGCTGGTGCACGTTCATTGCCCACTGTTGGAATGATGGACTATTTATGAGTTTGCACTCTTCACTAGTGCAATGGATGGTGCGAGATGCACATTTCTCGGATGCAAGGCTGGGGATACATAGGTGTCTCCCCATATCTATTTATGAATGGCTGGACGAGCATTCATGTAAACATCTGGAAGTTATTTACATGCAAGTGGCTGTGCATGAGCAGGCCAGGAGTGGCTGTTTTGACTGTAAAGCAGTGTAAAAGGCACCCCAGATTAGAGTGTTAGAGGACACAGCAATTCAACAGTCCAGGTTGTTCCCTGTGGAATGTCGTGGTGTGATCTCACCCGTTGTGAATCTGGGGTCAGACAAGGCAGACCTTTTCCTGCCTTCTCTTCCTTTTCAGACTGGGTCTTCAGGCATGTGTCAGTGGTCAGCTCCCTGCTACGTAGACAGCATTCCCTCTTAAATATAGTTTCTGACCTCCTTGGGTTGTCTGCCAAGCTGGTAGGATTCTAGGCTCCAACCCCTCCTGCCATATCATCTGCCTCTGTACAGAGTTTATTGTTCTTGTGCATGAACCTGTACTACAGACACAATCAGAGTTGCTAACCCTAAATTGCTCTGCGCCAGCTTCTCAGACAGTCATTCTGTCCCTACTAGAAAATGGCTCTAAATCCACAGTGAAGTGGAGCCCTTCAAAAGTAATGCTTACAAAACAAAATGGGAATACACAATTTGACACAGACAACCCCACTGTCACAGATATTACCCAAGTTTCATTTTACTTTAGTTATCTGAACAAATGATAAAATCCTCCCTGATCATGCTTTTGTCTACTTTCTTGGACGGCATTTTCAGGAACTTAAACACAATATTGTGTAATTTTATTTTCATATATAGAATCAATAGCATCAAGTTGGAACTTTTAAATATGCTATATTCATATAGATACAGAGTACCAACTGTTCAAAAAATAATAAAAGCCACTGGATTTGCTTTTATTTCTAAAAATTTACATTTTTCAAAAACCTGATTATATGTGAGGTGTGAATATTGGTTACAAAATTTAGGAATGGGTGTTAGTTCTCAATCTCTGTAGTACAAAACAAAACCCTAGCAGAGAAAACTAGAGAGTGTATATCAGAACACATGTAGTACTACTGTAATATTTACTTTATATATTCAATTTAACTTAATCTCAGGCTCAATAATACAAAGCAGAATCCCAGCAGAGAAAGCTAGAGAGTGCATTGTACTTCCAACCTAACCAGTTTATCTTCAATTTTGGCTAAGCAGTTCTAAAGCTGTTTCATCATAGATTCCCCCCCCCCATGCAGAATTAGCATTCAGTACTGAGAGGAAATCCTAGCTGCATCAGGAACATTTCTTTCTAATTACAGGTCAATACTCGGCAAGCTTGAACTGATCCATGATGGCAGGAAAACACAGAACGCTGCAAAAAGTCCCACAGAAATTCAACAGTGATATTTTTCCCTACTCAGCTCACAATGTAGCAGTTTTAAAAGGCCAGAAGCTGATTCCCCCCTACCCGCAGTTCACATCTGAACAATCACAAAGACAGCAGGAGCAGAGATTATTAAATTGGAGATAGAATACTTGATGTGGTAATTTTTGCTTGCTTGTGTAGTTTAGAGGTAACATAAAAAGTAGCTGAGAAGTCACTTCATTAACATCACCTCTTTGCCACCAATTTTAAACCTATTATCCCTGTATCTGCCATTCTGTGTTTTATCATTATTCACTTACAGAATGTCATGCATCTGATAAAGTGGGTTGCAGCCCACAAAAGCTTATGCGCACAGAAACCTTTTAGTCTTTAAGGTGCTACAGGACTCTCTTTGTTTTCACTTACAGAATGTATCTGTTCAACCTTCCTACATCCAGGACTCCAAACTGAACATTCTTAGTACACTATCAAAAGTTGCACCTCTCGCAAAAATAAATATATCTTGCTTTCTGAAATGACTCTGAATATTTGGACCAGATTCATTTTAAACACATTCATAGTTTCAGTCTAGTGCTTAGTGAACAACTGTTCACGTCACCACCACCACAACTGGAAACCTGATAAATACCTTCCATTTCTATAGCACCTTCCATCTTAAAATAAATGTAAATATGGGGCAAGAGAGGAAGAAATCAAAGACAACACCCCAAGTTGCAGGCCTAGGTGACCAAACACAGCATGACCGCCAAAATGTCAAAAAAGCGGCATGTGGGGAAAAGGAAGGGATACCATATTACATTTGTCACTATCTTAAAAGTATCATTTTCCCACTACATAAGAACTTTTCTTAAATGAAGCAAATTGAATATCATCTTGTAAACTTGAGATATAGAGCTTAAAACTCATATTTGGAGATTTAAAAAAAATTTCTCATGATCTAGAGATCATTAGAAACAAACTCGAAATTTTGCTCTTTTTCAACATAGCTGCCATCTCCAATTGCTTTCAATTGGATTAAAGTCACATGATGCCCTTAGTTAAAATGGTTCTAGAGAAATGGCAGCCTTACTGACAACCATCCGTAATGTTGACCATAGCAGAGATGATTGTTGCCTCCCATTCTTACCAATGGGACCACAAGGAGGCTGACCCCATTGAAGATGGCTGCCCCACATGCTGTCAGGGGGCATACCTGTGAAGTGTCAATTCTGTGGAGTAAACTGCACACATTTGACTCCTCTGACTCTTTCATTCATCCGTGTCTCCATTTACTCCTATCACACACCTCGCCAGTTCCTGTTCCACATCTTCCTTGTTCCTCAACACAGCCTGGGTGTCAACAGGGGGGAGTACTGAGAGAATGTCTTCCTGCTCTCAATTCTGGTACCCTATGCTATAGCTTCCCCTACCATCCAGGAGGGGATTGGCCATTGGACAAGGAAAAGTCCTGCTCAGTCCTTGCAGCCTGGGGCTACAGCACACTCAATGTACTCGGAATTTTTGGAAAAATTTAGCTAACTCTACCAAGCATGTGAAAATAGCAATTTCTAGAAATTTATGAACTGAGCCAAATTTGGATAGATTTTTCACAGGGAAAGAATGAGGCATCTCTCTGACCCAAGTGTGAACCCTCCTGTCAAATTTCAAGTCTTTGTGCCAAAATACAGAGATGCTAGAACTTCTCAATGAAACAGTTGTAAGAACTTAACATGAGCAAAGCAACTTTTTTCCGAACCTCATTCTTTGAAATGGTTTGCTGAAACTTCCCATAAAAATTCAACATGACAGGTATTCAACATGGAAAGTTTAGTGTTAACAGTTAAGTTTGGCAAAGTTATAAGCAACAGAAAAAAAAATCTTACAATGGAAAGTATTGGTCATCCTTAACTACAGGCACTGCTGCCAGCTCTGTCTATAATGATTATCCTTTATTGCGCTATCCTCTATTTGGCTTCAGCTGAATATCCTTCATTGCTATTTTGTAAAATAGTGCATTGATGTTTGTATTCTAATAATGCCTAGAAGCCCAGCTAAGACTGGGGTTCCATTGTTATAGGCCCTACACAAACACAGCAAGAGATGCTCTTTATCTTAAAAAGCTTACTGACAGTTACAAATTCAATAAATTCATATGACCAAATTACA
>NW_027130398.1:0-1467 GCF_026122565.2 Emydura macquarii macquarii
GCAGCCCAGCATTGCCCAGCTCCAGCCCAGCTCCAGCCCAGTACAGCTCCAGCCCAGCCTCATCATAGCTCCGGCCCAGCCAAGCTCCAGCCCCCGTTCCAGCTCAGCTCCAGTCACACTCCAGCCCAGCACCAGCTCAGCTCCGGCCCATCCCAGCTTCAGCCCGAGTTCCAGCCCAGCAGAGGCCAGCCCATCCAAAGCCCTTCCCCAGCCCACATCCTTCTCCGCTACAGCCCAGCTCCGGAACTGGCCAAACCAAGGCCAGACCATCCCCAGCCCAGACCCAGTCCACCACAGCTCCAGCCGAGCTCCAGACCAGCCGAGATTTAGCCCAGCTTCAGAACAGCCCAAGAAGTGCCTAGCTCCAGCCCCAACTCCAGCCCAACCTCTAGCCCAGCCCCATCACAGCTCCAGCCCATCTCCAGCCCAGCCCTGCCCAGCTCCAGCCCAGCTCCAGCCCAGCACAGCTCCAGCCCATCTCCAGCCCAGCTGAGTTCCAGCCCAGCTTCATCATAGCTCCGGCCCAACCCAGCTTCAGCCCGAGTTCCAGCCCAGCTCCAGCCCAGCCGAGGCCAGCCCATCCACAGCCCTTCGCCAGCCCAGCTCCTTCTCCGCTACAGCCCAACTCCGGCCCAGCACAGCCCAGCCTATCCCCAGCCCAGCCCCAGCTCCACCCACGCTCCAGCCCAGCCCCAGCACAGCTCCAGCTTAGCCGAAGCAAAGCCCAGCCCAGCCAAGCCCATGGCCATCACTGCCCCAGCCAAGCCCAGCTCCAGCCCCAGCCGCAGATCCATCCACGCCCCAGCACAGCGCCAGCCCAGCACCAGCCAAGCCCACCTACAACACCTATCCAGCCCTTCTATAGCACAGCTCAAGCCCAACCCAGCACCAGCGAAGCCCCAGCCCAGCCCAGCTCCAGCCCCCGTTCCAGCTCAGCTCCAGTCACGCTCCAGCCCAGCACCAGCTCAGCTCCGGCCCATCCCTGCTTCAGCCCGAGTTCCAGCCCAGCTCCAGCCCAGCAGAGGCCAGCCCATCCACAGCCCTTCCCCAGCCCACATCCTTCTCCGCTACAGCCCAGCTCCGGCCCAGCACCGCCCAGGCTATCCCCAGCCCAGCCCCAGCTCCATCCATGCTCCAGACAAGATCCAGCCCAACCCTAGGCCAGACCATCCCCAGCCCAGACCCAGTTCACCACAGCGCCAGCCCAGCTCCAGCCCCAGCCGCAGATCCATCCACGCCCCAGCACAGCTCCAGCCCAGGACCAGCCAAGACCACCTCCAACCCCGATCCAGCCCAACTCTAGCACAGACACAGCCCAGCCCAACTCCAGCCCAAATCCAGCTCCAGCCCCAGTTCCAGTTACGCTTCAGACAAGATCCAGCCCAACACAAGGCCAGACCATCCCCAGCCCAGACCCAGTCCACCACAGCTCCAGACGAGCTCCAGACCAGCCGAGATTTAGCCCAG
>NW_027130399.1:0-1496 GCF_026122565.2 Emydura macquarii macquarii
ATTGTCGAGAACAATGTAGATGCTTCTACACTTTGAGCTTTTGTTATCAAAGCCAATATGGCAAAAACAACGAGGTTCCGCGACACTTAGTCTTTAGAGTCCGCGGAACCCTCTTTGCCGAAAACAATGTAGATGCTTCTACACTTTGAGCTTTTGTTATCAAAGTCAACATGGCAAAATCAACGAGGTTCTGCGGCACTTTAGTCTTTAGAGTGCCGCTGAGCCCTCGTTGCCAAGAACAATGTAGATGCTTCTACACTTTGAGCTTTGTTATCCAAGCCAATATGGCAAAAACAATGAGGGTTCTGCGGCAATTTAGTCTTTAGAGTGCCGCGTAACCCTCGTTGCCGAAAACAATGGAGATGCTTCTACACTTTGAGCTTTTGTTATCAAAGCCCATGTGGCATCAAAGCCAGTATGGCAAAAACAACGAAGGTTCCGCGACACTATAAAGACTTTAGTCTTTAGAGTGCCGCGGAACCCTCTCATTGCCGAGAACAATGTAGATGCTTCTACACTTTGAGTTTTGTTATCAAAGCCAATATGGCAAAAACAACGAGGTTTCAGCAGCTCTCTAAAGACTAAAGCCGAAAACAATTTATAGCTACACTTTGAGCTTTTGTTATCAAAACCAATGTGGCATCAAAGCCAATATGGCAAAAACAACGGGGTTCATGGCACTCTAAAGACTTTAGTTTTTACAGTGCCGCGGAACCCTCGTTGCCGAGAACAATGTAGATGCTTCTACACTTTGAGCTTTTGTTATCAAAGCCAATATGGCAAAAACAACGAGGGTTCCGCGGCACTCTAAAGACTTTATTCTTTAGAGTGCCACGGAACCCTCGTTGCCGAGAACAATGTAGATGCTTCTACACTTTGAGTTTTTGTTATCAAAGCCAATATGGCAAAAACAACGAGGGTTCCGCGGCACTCTAAAGAATTTAGTCTTTAGAATGCCGCGTAACCCTCGTTGCCAAGAACAATGTAGATGCTTCTACACTTTGAGCTTTTGTTATCAAAGCCAATATGGCAAAACAACGAGGGTTCTGCGCTCTAGACTTTAGTCTTTAGAGTGCCGCGGAACACTCGTTGCCGAAAACAATGGAGATGCTTCTACACTTTGAGCTTTTGTTATCAAAGCCAATATGGCAAAAACAACGAGGGTTCCGCGGCACTCTAAAGACTTTAGTCTTTAGAGTGCCGCGTGAACCCTCGTTGCCGAAAACAATGTAGATGCTTCTACACTTTGAGCTTTTGTTATCAAAGCCAATATGGCAAAACAACGAGGGTTCGGCAGGCACTTTAGTCTTTAGAGTGCCGCGGAACCCTCGTTGCCGAAAACAATGTAGATGCTTCTACACTTTGAGCTTTTGTTATCAAAGCCAATATGGCAAAAACAACGAGGGTTCCGCTGGCACTCAAAGACTTTAGTCTTTAGAGTGCCGCGGGAACCTCGTTGCCGAAAACAATGTAGATGCTTCTACACTTTGAGCTTT
>NW_027130400.1:0-14852 GCF_026122565.2 Emydura macquarii macquarii
CAAAGTATTTCCTACTACGTTTCATAGCAGCAACAATATTGCAATCATAATACTACATTTTCAGAGTTACACTTTGAGGAAACTTGCACTTCAATTTCTCCGTTCACCATGCTCATAGTTCTATGATCCATTTCTATGCGCTGTCTAGGTACACCATCCTACCTTTTGACTTGCTTGCTTGACCACACAAAACAAATATGCATCGATAACCTACAAAATACAAACAACAGAAACGGTTCTTGCACCATTTATTCTTCTGCATTCAGGTATTACACCTTTTTTTCTGTTGCTGCCAATTACCTCATCGGCCAGCCATTGTCCTGGCTTCAGGCCATAAAATGAACTGCCATAAAGGCTGATATTTCCAACTCTGGCCTCCACTCGGCTTCCGTCGCAGTCAGTCTGCAGTAATCGTACTATAAGAGACGGTTAGAAACACATCAGGCATGTTCATTGCTCATTTTCTCTCCATACCAGAATACTGAGTGCGTCTATTCTTTAAGGAAACATTGACTTTGGGTCCAAATACAGCTTACTTTAAAATACTTTACAATGATTGGTTCTGTTTCTTACCTTTCTGAAACCATTCTCTGTCTTCCTCAACCTCCATACATGGGTCATCTCCGTCACTGGCCTCCTCACTTTCAAGTGCTTTCAGTACACATTCCTCTTCTTCCATCTTGAGTACATCAATGCTCCTTTTGAAGCAGTCACCACTGCTGTCACAGTCATCACCGCTGTTTAGAAGCAAGTTTTGTGGGGGACTACTGTTTGGAATGTCGTCAACAGCAGTTTGTATTTTGACGTTGTCCTCTGAGATGTTCTCAGAGACTTCTTGTGCAGGTCCTTTAAAGGCTTTCAAGTGGCCTATACTATACATGGTTCCTAAACGTTTCCCAGACATGGTTTCCAGTGTCACTCTTTTACCCACTACACTGGTAAGTTTGTATGGTCCCCGATAGGTAGGTTCCAGCGACCCTCCCTGTCTTGTTTTCCTTCTTGCATTCAGCAACAGAACACTCTGCCCAACCTCAAATGTAGTTTTTCCAAATCTTGAAATGTCTTTTACTATACTGCCTTTGTCTTTCTTGTGCTTTCGAAATATTTTTCAAGCACAATGCTACATCCGCTTCTTTTTGTGATAGTCTTAGTAATAGAACACCATGACCTTTATTTTTCAAAGCTTCCCGAGGTCATGGAACCCAAAAAGAAAGGTACATGGTGTTATATTACTAAGATTTTCTAATAGTCACACAGTAACAAGTTTGAAATAAAAGTTACGGCCATCAAAGACACGTACCATATAATTTTCTTGAACTTGGTCTGCAAATAGCGCTTCCTGTCCCATCATTAGTAGCATTGGTGACATTTTGGTACTCATGCTGGGTTCTGAGCGCCGTGAAAACAGAATGGCTGGAAGATACTCATCCCAAGTATTAAGTTTATTGCCAACACACTTTGCCAGTCCTCTGTTAAGAAAGGTGTTTGATGTATTTTTAAAATAAAGCCAGGGTTAAATCACTTTTTGTATTCAATGTATACATAACCGAAGTGATGCACGGACGATATGTTATAAGAACACCATTATTGTACACAATAACCAAATGTGCTTTAGGGGGGTGCTATCCGACACGTTTCCCGAGGAATTGTCAGGACACAGCTGCTGTGCAGTGTCGCCTTACAGCATTGGGACACAGTAGATAGATTGTGTAAATGTTGAATGGTGCAATTCACCTTCTCGCATGGCTCGTCCAACTTCCCTTTGACACTGTTCTTGCTTAAAATCCCTATACTTACTTTTTGATGGAATTGTTCGTGCTTTCAGCAAGTCCGTTTGTTTGAGGGTGATAGGGGCTGGTGAAGCTACGCTGAATGTTAAATCTCTTGCAAAGTTCTAGGTTCAACTGTAAAAGAAATATTAAACAAATCATGTTAAACAAATCATGTACAAAAACAGTTTGCCTTTTTCCCTCTAATTGCATACATTATATTTCTGTGAAATGATAGAACATACCCATTCTGCTATGTCACTGGTCATCCCTGGCCAATAGTATCTGGAGCCCATAGCAAGTCTAGTTTTGTTAATTCCTTGATGTCCACCCTGTGGACTGGCATGATAGTGGCTAAAAAGATCAAACGCTTCCTTCCTGGTGTGGACAACAAGTACCTTTCTTCCTTTTGAGGAATGAAAAAGGGTTCCTCCTGTTAATCCAAAAACATAGACCTATTAGTGCTGCAGTGAATGTAGCATCATGACAGCGAACTGTTTCTCTATACAGAAGAGGATAAGATTGGGCCAACTAATGGTCACTGGGACAGTGCATCAAGTGGGTGGATGCAGCCCAGCTCCAACAGAACAGGGCACCTACCACCCGCATCACAGCTGGGAGAAGAAACAGTGCGTGAAATGGTGGCGCACGCCTTCCACAGAAGCTGGCTGCTGACACACCCCACAAAGCTGTGAGCTGTGCACAGCTGGGCAGTGGGCTGCTACCACAACGCTTTCCAAGAACTTGATATCCGCCACCCGCATCTGAGATGCATTAATATGATTTTGAAATATTTTGGTCAATTCTTATAACATTCTCTCCCCCCTCCCCCCTTCGACACAGTGGAGATGGAGAAGAAAACAGGAAGGGAAACAGTGATTTTGCTAGTATGGTCACTTTCCATGCTTCTTTTCCTCACTCTTGCATAAATCAGTGGAGAGTCACTACAGTATAACAGTGCTCTGTACAAGAAGGGACAAATCTGTCATTCACTGGGAATAGTAGTGAGCATGAACTGTCATTCAGGGGCAGCTCCCTGCAGCTCACACCAAGTTAGAAGTAAGCATGGATTAGGGTTAGGGCCACAGGAATGTAAGTAATGTCCCTGGGGTTACTCATACATATTTATAACATCATAGAAAGCTGACACATACATATAAACATTATTTATTGTAGTAAACCATGACTGTACAAGAGAGACTTTGCATGTCATATGATATTTATTGTAAGTCAAGAATATGGGTTCAGTAAGATTACACATGGTCATTGATACTCCACAGGCAATCACAATATTATACTTCTGGAATATTTGATAATTAAGTTCGTCTCACAGTCAAAATTACGTGAAAAAGCAGTAATAAAATAAACAGTTGCAAAAGGCAATCCCCAGTGCTGGAACAATGGCCAAAGAAGTGTTGACAGTAGGACTGGAAGTCAGTCATCCTGGAACATGATCCCACAGAAGAATCTTGCGCTACAAAAGTAAGTTAAGAAAGATAGAATGAAAAGTCACAGTAAGAACAAGAGTAAGTACAATAATAAAAAGACAGATATCCTTGCAAAAATTGATACCACTTATTTAAAGACATATTTAGGGTACGTATTTGCAATTAAAATAAGTAATGTATGACACACTGACATGCATCCACACAATGAAGATAAAGGTAAATGCTGACATGGTAACAGTATGAAGAGTATGGATAAAATATAAGATCCTCAAATGTGTGGCACTCTTTCATGGAATCAATCCCCCTGCAGCATGTTTCTAGGTATTGGGATGCCTGTGCCTTTAAGAGCTGAGTCTCCCTGAGACAGAGACGAGGGTAAGAGCAGAAACAAAACAGCCCCACAGCCCCCTCACCCTGATCTATTTTTCAAACAGGGCAGGTCACAGGTGGCCCATCCCAGGGGGGGTCACTGTGACCCCCTCTGCCCCTCATTAGGGTGGGGTTTTGCCTCTACAATAGGCTAACAACGCCTCCCCCTGGGATAAACCCGGCTGATTCCTCCCCCCCTCCCTGGTTTTGGTCCTCCGACCCTCTCCTACTCCCGCCTACATCGGCTGCACAGCACAGACCAGTAAAATTCTGTCCCCTGATTACATCCTGCCCAGCCCCGCCTCCAGTGTGCCTCCTTGGCCCCTTTTTAGCCCCTCTGCACAGCGGGCAACACAGTCTGACTCCGAGCAAGGACAGGGGCTTCAGAAAATGTTAGTGAGCATGCTCAGTTCTTCTGGGCGTGCTTAGTACACCTCCAGGCACACATTCTCACGACATACAGTTTTTCACTACACACCTGGCCGGTCATGCACAGCGCGGTCTGACGGTCAGTGAGAACGCGCAGCGGCGGCGGGCAGAGACCAGCGATCATTAACGAGTCTGGCTCTGCCCAGCCTGCCGCGCTACGGGTGCAGGCAGCACCGTAGGACGGAGACGCTGCGGGGTTCGGCGCGGGGCAGGGGCGCTTCGCGGTCCCGGTCCCCCTGGGTGGTGTCGGCAGCCGCCGGGCGGTGAGTGAGCGTCTGTCAGCGGCACCGGCCGGGACCCAGCCCCGCAGACACTCCGGGTCGGGGGGAACGAGGCGGGCTGGGTGGGTCCTCAGCCCCGCAGACCGCGGGGGGCTCGGACACGCTCCGCCCGAGGCACACCCGGGCAGGACGGGGCCGGGCCGGGCCGGGCCGGGGAAGGGCTGGACGGGCCCGGGCAGTTTCTGGGGTTTTGCTCCCAGCCGGGCCGAGCTGCTGAGAGCGGAGCCGGGGGGGCCAGGCCCGCGGGCTGCGTGTGTCGGGCCGGGGCAGCCGCCAGCGGGTCTCGGGGCGCTTTGCCCGGCCCCAGCCGGCGACTGTCTGCGGCGAGGGGGTCACAGGCCCGGCCTCCAGCGCCGAGCTCTCCTGTGTGTGTGTGTGTGTGTGTGTGAACCGCTGAACGGGCTAATTTTCGAGCCCAGCTCACCGCAGCCCCGCCCAAGGCTCGGAAACCCTAAACCGTAATTCCCTGCGGCGGCGCACGGGGGGGCAGAGACCTCAGCTCAGCACTGAGCGCGTGACACCTGTGCGCGTTGGTCACCCCGGCAGTGCGTTACGGCAGGTTCCCTGCACCCCCCACAGCGGACAGGCTGTCACTGGGCCGCTCCCGGCAGTGCTGGCAGCTGCAGCGTCAGAAATGGGCCAGGGCTCGAGAAACGGGGATTTAAACACCTGGGTTTATTTTTTTCCTCTTAAACTTCTGGTTCCTGAGCCGTGGGGTGGAACCAGGTCACATGGTCCAACTTCTCACTGCGTCCGCAACAGCTGGAAACTTCCCTTGTCCACACTAGAAAAATAAGTTGACCTAACACAATTGGACTTCTAGGACAGGAGTCGCTGCTTTGTGTGCGGTGGTGGGAGTGTTCCTGATTCACTTTGGGACTAGAAGAAGGCTGGTCCTCAGGACTCCTGAGTTCTTTTCCCAGGGCAGGGGAGTGAGGTCTAGTGGTCCGGCAGACAGCTGTGTATTGGTTAAAGCACAGGACTGAGTCAGGATCCTGGGTTCTATTCCTAGGGCTGCCCCTGACTGATGATGTGAACATGGCAGGGTGTTTGCTGGGTTATTGCCTCTGCCTTAATTTCATCCTCTCTGAGATGGATGTTACAGGCTCACCCTGCTCTGGAAAGCAGCTTGAGATCTATGAGTGACAGGTTCTGCAGCAGTGCACAGAACTGATAAACCCGTTAGTGTTTGCACAGGCCTTGGAACAACTCCCTGGAGTCACTGACGTCATTGTGTTCTGGAGTCAGGAGCGGGCTGTGCTGTGTAATGCTGCCCCTAGTGGAGACTCTCAGAATTGCAGCAGAATGATGAGTACGGAGGCAGTACAGAGGGCCCGGATGTCATTCACTGCATAACTTGGTACAGCAGAACCGCAGAGTTACGAACACCTGGGGAATGGGGATTGTTCGTAACTGGGAAATAAATGTCGGTAGCTCTGAAGAAAACACGATGGTTCTTTGAAGAGGTTACCACTGAACGTTGACTTCACATAGCTTAGAAACTTTACTGTGCAGAAGAAACCTGCTGCTTTTCACCATTTTAACTGATATGAAATGAGCGGAAACAGTTTCCTGACCTAGTCACGTCTTTTTATTCAACTTTCCCTGGATATTTCAGTAGTTTACATTAACACAGCGCTGTGTGGGGTTTGCTTTTTTTGGTCTCTGCTGCTGTCTGATTGCCTGCCTCCGGTTCCAGATGAGCTGTGGGGTGACCGGTCAGTCTGTAACTCCAATGTTTGTAACTCTGAGGTTCTACCATATGGGCCATGAAGAAAAGCCTGTCTGGGGAGGAGCTAATGGGGAAGATCAAACCTCCAGTGTGGCGAGTAGACTGTGCTCAGGGGCTGTAGGCCCAGTGAGAGTGGTGGGGCAGCAACAGAGACTGAAGCCACATAATTCTCAATGTTACTGTTTGTTTGGTTAATGAGTATATAAAAGCAGGGAGGGGGAGAATCAGATGGTGATCTCTAACAAATCTGCTGTGGCCACCTCCTGCCATCCTCACAAAATCAGTTCTCAGTTCACAGGGTGGGTAGATTTAAATCAAGGTGCCTTAAATCACCAAGTGGAAAGGCTCTGTTTAAACGATTGATTTTGATCAGCTTTTCCTTTGGTTCTTCAGTTATTTTCTAAAGGAAGGTGCATTCTCATTGGTTGGTAGAACCATTACAACATCTGGACGCACAACTACACAGAGTCTTTACACTAGGTCTGGGTAGCAAAAAGCTGTGCCAGGAGAGAGCATGTAACTGTGTCAGTTCATTTAAGCAATTACATGGCCTAATATTTTGAGATTCTTATTAGTTGTATATTTTAGTACATTAGAAAATGGGGAGTGATGTTGCTTATTTTCTAGATACTTTTTGCCCATGATTCGTCACACTACATTAGGCTGGTCACTGGAATTTAATCAAACACACACAACAGCATATGAAACGTATTTAACCCAACAACCTTAAGTGTTTTAGATATGTAAACTTCTCCTATCAAAATATGTTCCATGTCTACAATTAAATGACATATTAAACAGAGGGACTAACTAGTCAGTGAATTAAATGGATTATCAGGTTAGCCTGGGTGGGAAAGCTTTCAAATGCATCAAAGTCTCTTCTGTTATTTTTAAAACTAGTAGATTTCATCCCCTTCCATCCCTGCTCATTTTTAAGTTTTCCTGCTTTTTCAACTCCCAGTTGATTTCTCAACTTTGAATAAATTGTCTGAATGAAGAAAATATTCTTTTTGGGCCTGCAGGAGAGGCTGTGGCTGTCAAAAAGCTGGTTTACCACATTGACAAACTCTGGTTCTAGGTACTTTTAGGTTGAGAATATTAGCAAGAAAATGAAGTGGAATAAGTGCTTAATTCATCCACCTCTTCACTGCCTGTAATTTAACTTTGTTGTTGGGCGTTTGTCTTCAACGTCTTGACTCTCTTACTGAATTTCAGTACCATTGGCAATACAGTAGTTCTCTTTCTGCAGTTTCCCCCGATTCCTTCTTTCTAAAGAAAATCAGCCTTTATCTCAAAGTTTTTGATAAAGACTCATGGATTCAGCATATTTATTTAAATAGTTTGTGATTATAATTTTAGGCCTTAAATTTTGTACATTAAACTGAGATTTCATTTTAAATGGGTTTATTTTTAAAAATAAGCTTATTAACAATCCAATTAATTAAAAACATTTATTCCTTCCCCACCCAATTTTTATCCACCATCTCCTTTCTTTTGTGGCCATATCTTTCTTTTTTGGGGAGGAGAGACAGTGCAGGGCTTCACACTGGAGGATTTCTTTCCTTTCCCAGAAATTGCTTAGTCGCCTGTTGTTCCTCCTTGCTGTTTTGCCTCCCTCAGAACGGCTGTTGCCAAGCTCCCCGGGTTGTCCGGCCTTTCTGAGATGATCCACTTTCACTACATCATCTCCATCCACCGCCCTGTGCAGTTATCGGTGCCATCACTAGGGTATCACGGTGGCACATCCAGAATTTCCATACACATGAGATGTTTTCTCTTGTCCCCTCACTGCCAGGTAACGTGTAAAGGCACAGTCAGTAAGGGACACCACAGGGAGACAGTTAGTCACTAATCTTGGGTACCAGGTTGATAAGGGCGGTCTGATGTTGGCATCTTTGGATGAAGGTTTAATGCCGTGTAACCCTCTTCGTCCTCCCTGGGCCAGGCTTGTCCGTGGTTTGAATTCTTTTCAGCAGATACTCAGGGGAGAGACCAAAAAAACCTACCAAGTGACCATCAGGCTCTGCAGCTCAGGGCTAACCTCCAGAAGCCGCACTGCCCCTGCCCATGGGAAACCCCAGGGAGTGCGGCCTCTGAACGTTCACGTGGTTGGGGGGGTTAGTGTTTCCTTCCCTCCATTGCTGCCTGGTTGCTGCCCCCATTAGGATTCTCTACTTGGGCTGGCTTCCAGGAAGGGTGCGTGTTTGGGTGGGGGGGCCTCCCCTGACCCCTCATGGACACTTGTGAGAGGCAGTGACATGGATCCCCTGGACAAGAGCTACTGTGCAGTTTTTACCTGATCTCTTGAGGAAGCCCTTCAAGCTGCCAGACCGCTAAGGGGTCTCCTCCCTCCAGAGTAGGCCTAGGGGGACCAGATGTCCCGATTTTATAGGGACAGTCCCGCTGTTGGAGGTTTTTTCTTATACAGCTGCCTATTGGCCTCCTGCCCTGTCCCAATTTTTCACACTTGCCATCTGGTCACCTCGGTAGGTGACAGGGCCTCACTGCCTCCGAGCCTGAGCCCCTGGGCTCCAGCCCTGCTAGCCCACACCGAACACTGGCACTTCTGCCAGCAAAACTTTTGTCATGGGCGTGAAACATCCCCCCCTTGAGTGACAGAAGCTTTGCGGCAGAAGTGCTGGCCTAGGCAAGGCCTTAGACTCCTGCCCAGGAACTTGTCCTCGCTCCAGCGACCAGGGCACCCGGCAGGAACTGGCAGTGACACAGGCAGCGTTTTCAGAGCAGGGCAGGGTTTGTTCGTCACCTGGCACACGGCCCTGGAAGTCTCTCGGTTGGCAGAGAGACAGCGAGGTTAAAGCACCGTCCGGCCTGGGCAAGCCAGAGCAAACCACTAGCAAGCCCCTGCGTAGTCAGTGGCGGCAGAGGGCAGCCAGCGTCCTCCAGGGGCTCACACTTTATCCCTGTCTGATCACGGCTCAGGCCTTTGACCTCAGGCTGGTCTGGGCTCAGCGTCTCTGCAGAGAAGTGGGAGGAAAACCTCCTAAGGGCGGGGTTGGCCAGCGTCAGTGCTGGGCTCAGTGAGGTTTTTCCATTCTCTCTTTGGGCCTTCGTTGATCTGGGTTGGTTTCAACCAATTCCTTAATGATCCTGTTCGCTGCAGCCCAGACACTAAGGTAACACCCACGCCTTGTGCTGCCCTGCCCCCAAAAGAAAACTTAACCGTTTCTCCTCCAGTGGGTAACAACGCAGGGTACAGAGGGAAACTGAGGCAGACATAGGCTTAATAAAATATTACTGAAAATTCTCACTTTGTCACAGATGGGCAAGTCCTGGTGGGTGGTTTCCATAGCAGAGCAGGTCTCTGAAGGCCTTTGGGGGATGGAGGGGGCTGATGAGGTTTCTCATGGCACCACCTCTGACGGGGTTGGGCTGCTAGATATATCGACCATTAGCACTGTCCAGGAGCCATCTGGTCTGAGCTTGTCACAACAATGAGAGAGAAAATATCATAAGTTTCTATATAAACCCACGGTACGTCCACAACTCGAATACTGTGTGCAGTTCTGGTCACCCCACCTCAAAAAAGATACACTAGAACTGGGAAAGGTACAGAGAAGGGCAACAAAAAGGATGAAGGAGGGAGGGAGGTGATGGAACAGCTTCCATATGCAGAGAGATTAAAAAGACTGGCACTCTTCAGCTTGGACAAAAGATGACTGAAGAGGGGCTATGATCCAGATCTATTAAATCACGACTGGTCTGGAGAAAGTGAAGAGGGAAGTGCTATTTACCCCTTCACACAACACAAGAACTAGGGTCACCCAGTGACATTAACAGGCAGCAGGTTAAAACAAACAAAAGGACGTATTTCTTCACACAGCACAGTCAGCCTGTGGGACTTGCTGCGGGGGATGTTGTGACGGTCAAAAGTATAAGTGGGTCAAAAAAGAATTAGCTCAGTTCATGGAGGACAGGTCTGCTAGCTCCTATTAGCCCAGTGTTTAGAGAGACAGCCCCATGCTCTGCGTGTCCCTAAACCTCTGACTGCCAGAAGCTGGGACTGGATGACAGGGGATGGATCACTCGATAATTGCCCTGTTCTGTTCTGTTCATTCCCTCTGTAGCATGTAGCACTGGCCGGTGTCTGCAGACAGGACATCACTGCAGAAAGCCTGAGCCAGTAGCACTGGTGGGGGGGGAACTGCTCCATGCATCTCAGTGGGGTGTTAACCCTCAAAACTGCTGCCCTGGGGCCCACCCCAGCCATAGGTTCTGCATCGCTGCCCATCAGAGCTCTTCTGGGGTGAAGCTGGTGTCCTGTCCCTTCCCCGCCTCCCACCCTCCCCTGCCCACAGCCATCTGCTCAGGTGGGTGGAGCATTTGTTCTCCCTTCCCTGGGACAGATCCCAGCCCACCTGGAGCCAGAGGCTGGTGATCTGGGGGAGGGGAGATCCTGGCCTGCTCAAGGAGTGGTGCTGGGCCCCCTCCCAGTGCAGATGTAGCTTTTGTGTAGCCAGGATGGGACCGCGGGGCAGAATTTGCCTGGATCCCACCCTGTTCCCAGGTCTGACGCGCTGGCCTCCAGCTCTCAGGGGAGGTGCTGCGTGAATGGCTGGGGTCACACCATGGCTGCTGGGATTGTGCGGCAGTGTCTGCGCTGCTGGCATTTCAATCCAGCCCTCCCCAGCCCAGTCTGCCCTGACAGCTGATGTGAACTGCCCAGGGTGTCCTGCACCCAGCTCTTCTGTGTGGTGTTACTGCTGCTCCTCCCTTTGCTGACACTTGCCTGGAACCTCCCCCTGGGGCAGTTTGGGTGGGTTGGGCCTGCAGGGGCCCCTCCAAACTCAGCTGAAGGTGTAGGGGCAGGAAGTGGGGTTAAAATATCCACCCAGCATAAAGGCTCCATGGAGGCCAGTTGATCTTAGACCCTCTCTTGGCCCTGCTGCCCCACTGCCCCCTTTCTAACTGCCCCCTTCTGCCGGGGGCTGGGCTGGGGCCTGTTGCTGCTGCAGGAAGGGGAATCCTGAGGGGCTGTGAATGCAGCAGCTCCCTGCGCTGTGGGAATGTCTCCCCCTGTCCGTGACTGAAGCAAACGCCCAACTCCGACCTGCCACCAGCTCTGTGGCTTCTGTCTTGCAGGTTCCTGGTAAGAGGAGGACGTGGTGACTGTGCGTATCTGAACGAACTGGGTAGGGCCAGGATCTCACTGTGCACCAGTGACAGATACTGGATCTGCACCAGACCCGATGTGTTCACAAAGGGAAAGGAGGCTGCTGCAGATGACGGCTCATAACAAGAGTATTGTAGGATTTGTGCTGGAAACACCAGCCAGTGATCTCTTTTCAACATCCCGTCTGATCCACTGCAGAAGAGCAGGGAATGGGCTGAGCATCCCTGGGCAGAACACGACTTTTCTAGTTTTCCCCCAAACAGACCATTTGCACATTTTGCACACCCACCTCTGATACCTCTTTTGTCTGCCAATAAAACTGCTCAAATCAGCCTTTCCAGCCCAGCTCAGCCCGAGCTGCATCAGGAACTCTGCCTGAGAAAAGAGCCACAACGCCAGCCTCAGCTTTCACTGTCCTAGCACCACCCCAGGAAAGCTTTTACTTTAGAAAACTGTCGGTGAATCCAGCATCGTTTGTTGTAGTGCTACAAAGTGCCAGGTCTTTGTTTATTGCCTCTGCTCCTACTCACTGAAAATCCTGTCCTCTTTTGTTTTGTTTTTTGTTTAATCCAACCCAGAGGGTTTACATTCAGTTGTCTGGGTAACTCCATTTGTGGTGCAGGTTGTTGCTGTGTATTGCTGCTTTAAAGGAAAAACAGCCGTACTATCTCTGGACTGTCCAGGAGAGGGTTGGGCAGTCTAGAACATACATTTTTGGGGGGGAAATCCAGTGTGTTGGGGTCACTAACCAAGGCTGGTAACTGGCCAGTGTAACCCAAGTGTGACTGGCAGGCTGCAGTCTCACCTACTCAGGGCATGGCTTACATGTCGGAAGGCTGTTTGCGGGGGGGCCCAGGTGGCAGCTATTTCAGCAAGGCAGTGTAAGGCACCCAAGGGTGCAGGGCAGGGGTGAGGGCCCCTCGCTGGTCTGGTTGCCCCCTGGAATGTGAGCTGCCCAAGTCTTGGTATGTAGGCGTAAGGGGAGAGATGTCTGCTCAGTCCCTGCCTGGAGCCAGGTGGCTTAAAAGAAGGCAGGGAGTGGGTAGGTGTGACACAGGCAGACCAGGTGCCAGCTCATGACAATGTCCCTGTGGCTCCATGTGTCATGGAAACACACAGCTGGGATCAGGCTGGCTCACCCGTGTGCTAAAGTAGCTAATAGAATGATAGGAACGTGCTTAGCCTGTATTGAATGCGTGTAAGCTGCAGCAGGATTAATCTCGCTTCTGACACCCGTATCCCACGTTGTAAGGTGATGTTGGAGTGTTTGTGTTGGCACCTGCGACTGTAACATCAGAGCAGAGTGGCATTAACGTGTGTGAAGTGCTGATCTCCAACAGCTCAGAGCACAAGGCAGGAGGTGGGATACATACATTAACAAGAAGGAACTGTATCTACCTCTGCGCTGCTTGGACGTGCCGGGGAGGTTGCGGGGGAGAAGGAAGTTGTTTCTAGCTGTAAGCAAGATCCCAGCTGCTTAGCGTGGGTTAGCCCTAAAGCACACATGGAGCTTGTTAGAGAAACTTCCATTACCTTAGAAACGTAAGATTGTTATTAAAGCAGGTAATCATATCTACACACAGGAGTTACAATCAATCTGCTGATAATAAATCTTCATATTGTTCATTATAAGATTGGCTACAAGCGTTGTCTGTCTTTGGTGTGAGATCTAAGGTGCAGTTGACCTGGGGTAAGTGGTTGGACCTCTGGGACTAGGGGTAACCGGAACGTTGCTGTGATTCTAGGTGTCAGGGACTTTCTATCACAAAAGCGGCTCACCCGGGTGGCGAGACAGATCTGAGCACCACAGGGACTGTGTGTCCTGGGTTAGGCTGTGACAGGACCTGAGGAGTTCGCACTTGATCACTGATGGTGAAATCTCAGTCTAGATCGCAAACACTTTGGGGTTTGTGCTTTGGTTCCCAGCACTCTGCCCTGGGCTGGCGCTCGCTCTCAGGACACTGCAGACAGCATGATAGCAGGGCCCTGGCTCCAGTTCCTGCCTTGCTGAGCCGGGACAGAGGGGGTTTGGGGACCGAGGTGTGTGTGACGCAGAGAGCCCTTGGTGCCAAAGGCAGGGGGCACAGGGGGTTTTACAGGGATCACCCGAGGCTGATCTCCACATGGTAGTTCACCAAAGGGTGCATGTGAGATCTGCACCGTGAGCCAGTAGCCCCCGGTCAGGAGAACATGTCAGGAGTTAGGTGTCGATACTGAGGCTATGTTTACACTGGTGGCAGCAAATGCACCGCTGCCAGATGGTCAGTGAGACCCGCTCAGTCGATGAGGAAGTCGACTGAATAAGTCCACGCCCTCAATAGCGCGCAGAAGCAGTGGGCATAAGTGATGCAAACACGTGCGGTAACGGCAGCGAGGAAACGAAAGTAGAACGTGAGAGAGAGAGAGACCGAGTCGCCGGACAAGTGAGGGCAGGGCACAGGGTGAATGTAAAGGCCCCGCCCGCTGCTCTTTCCTGGCACCGTCCACCCGCAGAAAAGAAGGAGAAGTGGAAGAAAGGGAACGTCCAGTCTCAGGCGGGTGAGTAAGCATCGGTCACTGGCACTGCCCAGGACCCAGCCCCGCAGACACCCGGGGCTGGGAGGGAACCAGGGGGGAGGGGCGGGTGGTCCACCGACCCGGGGGTGGGCGGGGCAGATGTAGCCCTGCAGACAGCGGGCGGCTCGGACACGCTCTGCTCTGCGGTGCTTGGTCTCTTCCTGTTGTTTGCTGCACCTGGTTGCATTGCACGGACCCGGCGGCCATCTTGGCCCTGCTGCGAACAGACCTGAGTGTGAGACGCTGGAATGAGCTGAGATCGGCGCGGCCCCGCCCCAGGCTCGGAAACCGTAATTCCCTGCGGTGGCGCACGGGGGGCAGAGACCTCAACTCAGAACTGAGTGCGTGAAACCTGTGCGCGTTTGTCACCCCAGGGAGTGTGTTACAGCAGGTTCCCACTGCACCAAATTATCCTAAAATCACGTGAGAGCTGGCATCCGGGTTTGAGACTTTCACAGCAGTGTCTAGGGGATTTAGAAACCTAACCATCTGCACTGAGGTAGTGCTTAGCTGACCATCCGAGGTCAGGGCCCTGCTGTGCACTCATCCTCCTTTAGTTTGAATGGACAATGTGTCCAAATCTCACTGCAACAGCTGTGCGCCCCCCACATGCTGAAAAATGTTTGGAGGGGGAGAGGAGGCTCCCCAGACCTGCATCTCCTTCTCCATCATGTTTCTTATTAGTGGCAAAAACATCCCTACTCAACCCTCTTTTTTAATGGCATTTACCTTCCTGGAGCAGGGAATCACTTTGAAATGTGATGTCCCTCGGGATGCTGTGGGGCAGACAAGCAGGCAGGAGCACTGTGTTTCATTCCCTCTGCCCTAGGTGAAGGGATAAAGGGCTCACCAGGATCTGCAGAGCAAACACACAATTTGACTTCTAGGACAGGAGTCGCTGCTTTGTGTGCAGTGGTGGGAGTGTTCCTGATTCACTTTGGGACTACAAGAAGGTTGGTCCTCTGGACTCCTGAGTTCTTTTCCGAGGGGAGGGGAGTGAGGTCTTGTGGTCAGAGCACACACTTTAAACCCAGCTCTGGCAGACAGCTGTGTATTGGTTAAAGCACAGGACTGAGTCAGGATCCTGGGTTCTAGTTCTAGGGCTGCCCCTGACTGATGATG
Organism: Emydura macquarii macquarii; assembly: GCF_026122565.2. Lineage (NCBI taxonomy): Eukaryota > Metazoa > Chordata > Testudines > Chelidae > Emydura > Emydura macquarii. The sequence continues at coordinate 14,838 of NW_027130400.1, forward strand.
TGAACACGGCAGGGT
>NW_027130401.1:0-14713 GCF_026122565.2 Emydura macquarii macquarii
GTGGATGGATCTGCGGCTGGGGCTGGAGCTGGGCTGGGCTGGGGCTGTGATGGCCATGGGCTTGGCTGGGGCTGGGCTGTAGCGGGTCTGGAGCTTGGGCTGTACAGGGGCTTCCCTGCAGCGGGTCTGGAGCTGGGCTGGAGCTGGGCTTCGCTACGGCTGGGCTGCGGCTGGAGCTGGGCTGCGGCTTTGCTTCGGCTAAGCTGGAGCTGTGCTGGGGCTGGGCTGGAGCGTGGATGGAGCTGGGGCTGGGCTGGGGATAGGCTGGGCTGTGCTGGGCCGGAGCTGGGCTGTAGCGGAGAAGGAGCTGGGCTGGGGAAGGGCTGTGGATGGGCTGGCCTCGGCTGGGCTGGAGCTGGGCTGGAGCTGGGCTGGAACTCGGGCTGAAGCTGGGATGGGCCGGAGCTGAGCTGGTGCTGGGCTGGAGCGTGACTGGAGCTGAGCTGGAACGGGGGCTGGAGCTGGGCTGGGCCGGAGCTATGATGAGGCTGGGCTGGACCTCGGCTGGGCTGGAGATGGGCTGGAGCTGTGCTGGGCTGGAGCTGGGCTGGGCTGGGCTGGGCTGGGCTGCAGCTGGAGGCTGGGCTGGAGATGGGCTGGAGCTGTGATGGGGCTGGGCTAGAGGTTGGGCTGGAGCTGGGGCTGGAGCTAGGCACTTCTTGGGCTGTTCTGGAGCTGGGCTAAATCTCGGCTGGTCTGGAGCTCGGCTGGAGCTGTGGTGGACTGGGTCTGGGCTGGGGATGGTCTGGCCTTGGGTTGGGCTGGATCTTGTCTGAAGCGTGAATGGAACTGGGGCTGGAGCTGGATTTGGGCTGGAGTTGGGCTGGGCTGTGTCTGTGCTGGACCTGGGCTGGATCGGGGTTGGAGGTGGGCTGGGCTGGTCCTGGGCTAGAGCTGTGCTGAGACTGGGCTGGAGCGTGGATGGAGCTGGAACTGGGGCTGGAGCGGGGCGTGGTCTGTTCTGGAGCTGGCCTGAGATTGGATGGGCTGGGGCTTCGCTGGCGCTGGGTTGGGCTGGGCTGGGCTGGGATTAGGCTGGGATGCAGGTGTGCTGGAGCTGTGCTGGCTGGGGCTGGGCTGGGGCTGGGCTGTAGCTGGGCTGGAGCTTTGCTGGAATGGGGCTGTGCAGGAGCTGGGCTGGATCGGGGCTGGAGGTGGGCTTGGGTGGTCCTGGGCTGGAGCTGTGCTGGGGCTGGGCTAGAGGTGTTGCTCGAGCTGGGGCTGCAGCTAGGCTGTTCTGGAGCTGGGCTGGATCTCGGCTGGGCTGGAGCTGTGCTGGAGCTGTGCTGGACTGGGGCTGGGCTGGGGATGGTCTGGCCTTAGTTTGGGATGGATCTTGTCTGGAGGGTGGATGGAACTGGGGCTGGAGCTGGATTTGGGCTGGAGCTGGGCTGGGGCTGGGCACGAGCGTGGATGGAGTTGCGGCTGGGGCTGGGCTGGGGGGCTTGGGCTGGGCTGGAGGTTGGCTAGAGGTGGGGCTGGAGCTGGGCTGGGCAGCAGGTAGGCTGGGCTGGAGCTGGGAATGGAACTGGGGTTGGAGCTGGGATGGGCTGGGGCTTCGCTGGTGCTGGGTTGGGCTTGAGCTGGGCTGGGCTGGGCTGGGCTGGAGCTGGGCTGGGCTTGGGCTGGGCTGGGGCTGGGCTGGAGCTGGGCTGGGCTGGGATGCAGCTAGGCTGGGCTGGAGCTGGGCTGGCGCTGTGGTGAACTGGGTCTGGGCTGGGGATGGTCTGGCCTAGGGTTGGGCTGGATCTTGTCTGGAGCATGGATGGAACTGGGGCTGGAGCTGGATTTGGGCTGGAGTTGGGCTGGGCTGTGTCTGTGCTAGAGATGGGCTGGATCGGGGTTGGAGGTGGGCTTGGCTGGTCCTGGGCTGGAGCTGTGCTGCTGGGCTGGGGCTGGGGGCTGGGCTGGAGCTGGGCTGGGGCTGGGCTGGGCTGGGCTGGGGCTGTGATGGCCATGGGCTGGGCTGGGCTGGGCTGGGCTGGGCTGGGCTGGGCTGGGCTGGAGCTGGGCTGGAGCTGGGCTGGGCTGGGCTTGGCTGGGCTGGGCTGGGCTGGCTGGGCTGGGCTGGGCTGGGCTGGAGCTGGGCTGGGGCTGGGCTGGGCTGGCTGGGCTGGGGCTGGGCTGGGGCTGGGCTGGGCTGGGCTGGGCTGGCTGGGCTGGAGCTGTGGGGCTGGCTGGCGCTGGCTGGGCTGGGCTGGCTGGGCTGGGGCTGGGCTGGGCTGGGCTGGGCTGGGTTGGGCTGGGCTGGGCTGGGCTGGGCTGGCTGGGCTGGGCTGGAGCTGGCTGGGCTGGGGGCTGGGCTGGGGGCTGGGGCTGGGCTGGGCTGGGCTGGGCTGGGCTGGGCTGGGCTGGGGGCTGGGGCTGGGCTGGGCTGGGCTGGGGCTGGGCTGGGCTGGGCTGGCTGGGCTGGGCTGAGCTGGGGCTGGGCTGGGCTGGGCTGGGCTGGGCTGGGCTGGGCTGGGGCTGGGCTGGGCTGGGCTGGGCTGGGCTGGGCTGGGCTGGGCTGGGCTGGGCTGGGCTGGGCTGGGCTGGGCTGGAGCTGGGCTGGGGCTGGGCTGGGCTGGGCTGGGGCTGGGCTGGGCTGGGCTGGGCTGCTGGGCTGGGCTGGGCTGGGCTGGGCTGGCTGGGCTGGGCTGGGCTGTCTGGGCTGGGCTGGGCTGGGCTGGAGCTGGGCTGGGCTGGGCTGGGCTGGGCTGGGCTGGGCTGGGCTGGGCTGGGCTGGAGCTGGGCTGGGCTGGGCTGGGGCTGGGCTGGGCTGGGCTGGCGGTGGGCTGGGCTGGGGCTGGGCTGGAGCTGGGCTGGGCTGGGCTGGGCTGGGCTGGAGCTGGGCTGGGCTGGGGCTGGGCTGGAGCTGGGCTGGCTGGAGCTGAGCTGGACGGGGGCTGGAGCTGGGCTGGGCTATGATGAGGCTGGGCTGGGGCTGGGCTGGGGGGCTGGGCTGGAGCTGTGCTGGGCTGGAGCTGGGCTGGGCTGGGCTGGGCTGGGCTGGGCTGGGCTGGAGCTGGGCTGGAGCTGTGATGGGGCTGGGCTAGAGGTTGGGCTGGAGCTGGGGCTGGAGCTAGGCACTTCTTGGGCTGTTCTGGAGCTGGGCTAAATCTCGGCTGGTCTGGAGCTCGGCTGGAGCTGTGGTGGACTGGGTCTGGGCTGGGGATGGTCTGGCCTTGGGTTGGGCTGGATCTTGTCTGAAGCGTGAATGGAACTGGGGCTGGAGCTGGATTTGGGCTGGAGTTGGGCTGGGCTGTGTCTGTGCTGGACCTGGGCTGGATCGGGGTTGGAGGTGGGCTGGGCTGGTCCTGGGCTAGAGCTGTGCTGAGACTGGGCTGGAGCGTGGATGGAGCTGGAACTGGGGCTGGAGCGGGGGTGGTCTGTTCTGGAGCTGGCCTGAGATTGGCTGGGCTGGGGCTGGGCTGGCGCTGGCTGGGCTGGCTGGGATTAGGCTGGGCTGGAGCTGGCTGGAGCTGCTGGGCTGGGCTGGGCTGGGCTGGGCTGGAGCTGGGGCTGGGCTGGGCTGGCTGGGCTGGGCTGGGCTGGGGCTGGAGCTGGGCTGGGCTGGAGCTGGGCTGGAGCTGTGCTGGGGCTGGGCTAGAGGTGTTGGAGCTGGGCTGCAGCTAGGCTGTTCTGGAGCTGGGCTGGATCTCGGCTGGGCTGGAGCTGTGCTGGAGCTGTGCTGGACTGGGGCTGGGCTGGGGATGGTCTGGCCTTAGTTTGGGCTGGATCTTGTCTGGAGGGTGGATGGAACTGGGGCTGGAGCTGGATTTGGGCTGGAGCTGGGCTGGGGCTGGGCGAGGGATGGAGCTGGGCTGGGGCTGGGGCTGGGCTTGGGCTGGGCTGGAGGTTGGCTGGAACTGGGGCTGGAGCTGGGCTGGGCAGCAGGTAGGCTGGGCTGGAGCTGGGAATGGAACTGGGGTTGGAGCTGGGATGGGCTGGGGCTGTGCTGGAGCTGTGCTGGACTGGGGCTGGGCTGGGCTGGGCTGGGCTGGGGCTGGGCTGGGGGGGCTGGGCTGGAGCTGGGCTGGGCTGGGATGCTCGGCTGGGCTTGAGCTGTGCTGGAGCTGTGCTGGAGCTGTGGTGGACTGGGTCTGGGCTGGGGATGGTCTGGCCTTGGGTTGGGCTGGATCTTGTCTGAAGCGTGAATGGAACTGGGGCTGGAGCTGGATTTGGGCTGGAGTTGGGCTGGGCTGTGTCTATGCTAGAGATGGGCTGGATCGGAGTTGGAGGTGGGCTGGGCTGGTCCTGGGCTAGAGCTGTGCTGAGACTGGGCTGGAGCGTGGATGGAGCTGGAACTGGGGCTGGAGCGGGGCGTGGTCTGTTCTGGAGCTGGCCTGAGATTGGATGGGCTGGGGCTTCGCTGGCGCTGGGTTCGGCTGGAGCTGGGCTGGGATTAGGCTGGGATGGAGGTGTGCTGGAGCTGTGCTGGACTGGGGCTGGGCTGGGGCTGGGCTGGAGCTGGGCTGGAGCTTTGAGAGCTGGGCTGCAGGAGCTGGGCTGGATCGGGGCTGGAGGTGGGCTTGGGTGGTCCTGGGCTGGAGCTGTGCTGGGGCTGGGCTAGAGGTGTTGCTCGAGCTGGGGCTGCAGCTAGGCTGTTCTGGAGCTGGGCTGGACTGGGGCTGGGCTGGGGATGGTCTGGCCTTAGTTTGGGATGGATCTTGTCTGGAGGGTGGATGGAACTGGGGCTGGAGCTGGGCTGGGCTGGGCTGGGGCTGGGCACGGGGCTGGATGGAGTTGGGCTGGGGCTGGGGCTGGGCTTGGGCTGGGCTGGAGGTTGGCTGGAGCTGGGCTGGGCAGCAGGTCAGCTGGGCTGGAGCTGGGAATGGAACTGGGGTTGGATCTGGGATGGGCTGGGGCTTCGTTGGTGCTGGGTTGGGGGCTGGGCTGGGCTGGGCTGGCTGGAGCTGGGATGGGCTGGGGCTTCGCTGGTGCTGGGTTGGGCTTGAGCTGGGCTGGGCTTGGGCTGGGCTGGAGCTGGGCTGGCGCTGTGGTGAACTGGGTCTGGGCTGGGGATGGTCTGGCCTAGGGTTGGGCTGGATCTTGTCTGGAGCATGGATGGAACTGGGTCTGGAGCTGGATTTGGGCTGGAGTTGGGCTGGGCTGTGTCTGTGCTAGAGATGGGCTGGATCGGGGTTGGAGGTGGGCTTGGCTGGTCCTGGGCTGGAGCTGTGCTGGGGCTGGGCTGGAGCGTGGATGGATCTGCAGCAGGTCTGGGCTGGGCTGGAGATGGGCTGGGCTGGGGCTGTGATGGCCATGGGCTTGGCTGGGGCTGGGCTGTAGCTGGGCTGGAGCTTGGGCTGTACAGGGGCTTCCCTGCAGCGGGTCTGGAGCTGGGCTGGAGCTGGGCTTCGCTACGGCTGGGCTGCGGCTGGAGCTGGGCTGCGGCTTTGCTTCGGCTAAGCTGGAGCTGGAGCTGTGCTGGGGCTGGGCTGGAGCGTGGATGGAGCTGGGGCTGGGCTGGGGATAGGCTGGGCTGTGCTGGGCCGGAGCTGGGCTGTAGCGGAGAAGGAGCTGGGCTGGGGAAGGGCTGGATGGATGGGCTGGGCTGGGCTGGGCTGGGCTGGAGATGGGCTGGAGCTGGGCTGGAACTCGGGCTGAAGCTGGGATGGGGCGGAGCTGAGCTGGTGCTGGGCTGGAGCGTGACTGGAGCTGAGCTGGAACGGGGGCTGGAGCTGGGCTGGGCCGGAGCTATGATGAGGCTGGGCTGGACCTCGGCTGGGCTGGAGATGGGCTGGAGCTGGGCTGGAACTCGGGCTGAAGCTGTGCTGGGCTGGAGCTGGGCTGGGCTGGAGATGGGCTGGAGCTGTGATGGGGCTGGGCTAGAGGTTGGGCTGGAGCTGGGGCTGGAGCTAGGCACTTCTTGGGCTGTTCTGGAGCTGGGCTAAATCTCGGCTGGTCTGGAGCTCGGCTGGAGCTGTGGTGGACTGGGTCTGGGCTGGGGATGGTCTGGCCTTGGGTTGGGCTGGATCTTGTCTGAAGCGTGAATGGAACTGGGGCTGGAGCTGGATTTGGGCTGGAGTTGGGCTGGGCTGTGTCTGTGCTGGACCTGGGCTGGATCGGGGTTGGAGGTGGGCTGGGCTGGTCCTGGGCTAGAGCTGTGCTGAGACTGGGCTGGAGCGTGGATGGAGCTGGAACTGGGGCTGGAGCGGGGCGTGGTCTGTTCTGGAGCTGGCCTGAGATTGGATGGGCTGGGGCTTCGCTGGCGCTGGGTTCGGCTGGAGCTGGGCTGGGATTAGGCTGGGATGGAGGCTGGGCTGGAGCTGGAGCTGGGCTGGGCTGGGCTGGGCTGGGGCTGGGCTGGGCTGGGCTGCTGGGCTGGGCTGGAGCTTTGCTGGAATGGGGCTGTGCAGGAGCTGGGCTGGGCTGGGCTGGGGGGCTGGGGAGGTGGGCTTGGGTGGTCCTGGGCTGGAGCTGTGCTGGGGCTGGGCTAGAGGTGTTGCTCGAGCTGGGGCTGCAGCTAGGCTGTTCTGGAGCTGGGCTGGATCTCGGCTGGGCTGGAGCTGTGCTGGAGCTGTGCTGGACTGGGGCTGGGCTGGGGATGGTCTGGCCTTAGTTTGGGATGGATCTTGTCTGGAGGGTGGATGGAACTGGGGCTGGAGCTGGATTTGGGCTGGAGCTGGGCTGGGGCTGGGCACGAGCGTGGATGGAGTTGCGGCTGGGGCTGGGGCTGGGCTTGGGCTGGGATGGAGGTTGGCTAGAGGTGGGGCTGGAGCTGGGCTGGGCAGCAGGTAGGCTGGGCTGGGCTGGGAATGGAACTGGGGCTGGAGCTGGGCTGGGCTGGGGCTGGGCTGGTGCTGGGCTGGGCTGGGCTGGGCTGGGCTGGGCTGAGCTGGGCTGGGGCTGGGCTTGAGCTGGGGCTGGGCTGGGGCTGGGCTGGAGCTGGGCTGGGCTGGGATGCAGCTAGGCTTGGCTGGAGCTGGGCTGGCGCTGTGGTGAACTGGGTCTGGGCTGGGGATGGTCTGGCCTAGGGTTGGGCTGGATCTTGTCTGGAGCATGGATGGAACTGGGGCTGGAGCTGGATTTGGGCTGGAGTTGGGCTGGGCTGTGTCTGTGCTAGAGATGGGCTGGATCGGGGTTGGAGGTGGGCTTGGCTGGTCCTGGGCTGGAGCTGTGCTGGGGCTGGGCTGGAGCGTGGATGGAGCTGGGGCTGGGGCTGGAGCTGGGCTGGGCTGGGGCTGTGATGGCCATGGGCTTGGCTGGGGCTGGGCTGTAGCGGGTCTGGAGCTTGGGCTGTACAGGGGCTTCCCTGCAGCGGGTCTGGAGCTGGGCTGGAGCTGGGCTTCGCTACAGCTGGGCTGCGGCTTTGCTTCGTCTAAGCTGGAGCTGTGCTGGAGCTGGGCTGGAGCGTGGATGGAACTGGGGCTGGGCTGGGGATGGGCTGGGCTGGCTAGCTGGGCTGTAGCGGAGAAGGAGCTGGGCTGGGGAAGGGCTGGGATGGGCTGGGCTGGGCTGGGCTGGGCTGGGCTGGAGCTGGGCTGGAACTCGGGCTGAAGCTGGGATGGGCCGGAGCTGAGCTGGTGCTGGGCTGGAGCGTGACTGGAGCTGTGCTGGGGCTGGGCTGGAGCTGGGCTGGGCCGGAGCTATGATGAGGCTGGGCTGGACCTCGGCTGGGCTGGAGATGGGCTGGGCTGCTGGGCTGGGCTGGGCTGGAGCTGGGCTGGGCTGGGCTGCAGGGCTGGGCTGGAGATGGGCTGGAGCTGTGATGGGGCTGGGCTAGAGGTTGGGCTGGAGCTGGGGCTGGAGCTAGGCACTTCTTGGGCTGTTCTGGAGCTGGGCTAAATCTCGGCTGGTCTGGAGCTCGGCTGGAGCTGTGGTGGACTGGGTCTGGGCTGGGGATGGTCTGGCCTTGGGTTGGGCTGGATCTTGTCTGAAGCGTGAATGGAACTGGGGCTGGAGCTGGATTTGGGCTGGAGTTGGGCTGGGCTGTGTCTGTGCTGGACCTGGGCTGGATCGGGGTTGGAGGTGGGCTGGGCTGGTCCTGGGCTAGAGCTGTGCTGAGACTGGGCTGGAGCGTGGATGGAGCTGGAACTGGGGCTGGAGCGGGGCGTGGTCTGTTCTGGAGCTGGCCTGAGATTGGATGGGCTGGGGCTTCGCTGGCGCTGGGTTCGGCTGGAGCTGGGCTGGGATTAGGCTGGAGGTGGCTGGAGCTGTGCTGGGCTGGGGCTGGGCTGGGGCTGGGGAGCTGGGCTGGGCTTTGCTGGAATGGGGCTGGAGCTGGGCTGGATCGGGGCTGGGCTGGTCCTGGGCTGGAGCTGTGCTGGGGCTGGGCTAGAGGTGTTGCTCGAGCTTGGGCTGCAGCTAGGCTGTTCTGGAGCAGGGCTGGATCTCGGCTGGGCTGGAGCTGGGCTGGAGCTGTGCTGGACTGGGGCTGGGCTGGGGATGGTCTGGCCTTAGTTTGGGATGGATCTTGTCTGGAGGGTGGATGGAACTGGGTCAGGAGCTGGATTTGGGCTGGAGTTGGGCTGGGCTGGGCTGGGGCTGGGCTGGGCTGGGATGGGGCTGGGCTGGGCTGGGCTGGGCTGGGCTGGGCTGGAGCTGGGCTGGGCTGGGGCTGGGCTGGGCTGGGCTGGGGCTGGGCTGGGCTGGGCTGGAGCTGGGCTGGGCTGGGGCTGGGGCTGGAGCTGTCTGGGCTGGGCTGAGGGCTGGGCTGGGCTGGGCTGGAGCTGGGCTGGGCTTGGGCTGGGCTGGGCTGGGCTGGTCTGGCTGGGCTGGGCTGGAGCTGGGCTGGAGCTGGGCTGGACTGGGCTGGGGCTGGGCTGGGCTGGGCTGGGCTGGGCTGGGCTGGGCTGGGGGCTGGGCTGGAGCTGGGCTGGGCTGGGCTCTGGGCTGGGCTGGGCTGGGGGCTGGGCTGGGCTGGGGCTGGGCTGGGCTGGGCTGGGCTGGAGCTGGGCTGGGCTGGGGCTGGAGCTGGGCTGGGCTGGGCTGCTGGGCTGGATCTCGGCTGGGCTGGGCTGGCTGGAGCTGTGCTGGACTGGGGCTGGGCTGGGGATGGTCTGGCCTTGGGTTTGGGCTGGATCTTGTCTGGGCTGGATGGAACTGGGGCTGGAGCTGGATTTGGGCTGGAGCTGGGCTGGGGCTGGGCACTGAGCTGGATGGAGTTGGGCTGGGGCTGGGGCTGGGCTGGGCTGGGCTGGAGGTTGGCTGGAGCTGGGCTGGAGCTGGGCTGCAGGTAGGCTGGGCTGGAGCTGGGCTGGGCTGGGCTGGGCTGGGCTGGGGCTGCTGGGCTGGGCTGGGAGGCTGGGCTGGGCTGGGCTGGGCTGGGCTGGGCTGGGCTGGGCTGGGCTGGAGCTGGGCTGGGCTGGGCTGGGGGCTAGGCTGGGCTGGAGCTGGGCTGGCGCTGTGGTGAACTGGGTCTGGGCTGGGGATGGTCTGGCCTAGGGTTGGGCTGGATCTTGTCTGGAGCATGGATGGAACTGGGCTGGAGCTGGATTTGGGCTGGAGTTGGGCTGGGCTGTGTCTGTGCTAGAGATGGGCTGGATCGGGGTTGGAGGTGGGCTTGGCTGGTCCTGGGCTGGAGCTGTGCTGGGGCTGGGCTGGAGCGTGGCTGGGCTGGGCTGGGGCTGGGCTGGGCTGGTCTGTTCTGGGGCTGGCTGGGGCTAGCGGGCTGGGCTGCAGCTGGGCTGGAGCTGGGCTGGGCTGGGCTGGGCTGGGCGGCTGGGCTGGGCTGGAGCTGGGCTGCGGGCTGGGCTGGAGCTGTGCTGGGGCTGGGCTGGGCTGGGCTGGAGCTGGGGCTGGGCTGGAGGCTGGGCTGGGCTGGGCTGGGCTGGGGCTGTAGCTGGAGAAGGAGCTGGGCTGGGGCTGGGCTGGGCTGGGCTGGCTGGGCTGGGCTGGGCTGGGCTGGAGCTGGTGGAACTGGGGCTGGAGCTGGGATGGATGGGCTGGGCTGGGCTGGGCTGCTGGGCTGGAGCTGGAGCTGGAAGCTGGGGCTGGAGCTGGGCTGGGGGGCTGGGCTGGGCTGGGCTGCTGGGCTGGGCTGGGCTGGGGCTGGGCTGGGCTGGGCTGGGCTGGGCTGGGGCTGGGCTGGGCTGGGCTGGGCTGGGCTGGAGATGGGCTGGAGCTGGGCTGGGCTGGGCTGGGCTGGGCTGGAGGCTGGGCTGGAGCTGGGGCTGGAGCTGGGCTGGGCTGGGCTGTTCTGGAGCTGGGCTAAATCTCGGCTGGGCTGGAGCTGGGCTGGAGCTGTGCTGGACTGGGTCTGGGCTGGGGATGGTCTGGCCTTGGGTTGGGCTGGATCTTGTCTGGAGCTGGATGGAACTGGGCTGGGCTGGATTTGGGCTGGAGCTGGGCTGGGCTGTGTCTGGGGCTGGAGCTGGGCTGGATGGGCTGGGCTGGGCTGGGCTGGGCTCTGGGCTGGGCTGGGCTGGGCTGGAGCTGGGCTGGGCTGGGCTGGGCTGGGCTGGGCTGGGCTGGGCTGGGCTGGGGCTGGGCTGGGCTGGGCTGGCTGGAGCTGGGCTGGAGCTGGATTTGGGCTGGGGCTGGGCTGGGCTGGGCTGGGCTGGGCTGGGCTGGAGCTGGGCTGGGCTGGGGGCTGGGCTGGAGCTGGGCTGGGCTGGGCTGGCTGGGCTGGGCTGGGCTGGGCTGGGCTGGGCTGGGCTGGGCTGGGCTGGAGCTAGGCTGGAGCTGGACTGGAGCTGGGCTGGGCTGGGCTGGGGCTGGGCTTGTGCTGGGCTGGGGCTGGAGCTGAGATGGGCTGGGGCTTCGCTGGAGCTGTGCTGGGGCTGGGCTAGGGCTGGGCTGGAGCTGGGGCTGGGCTGGGCTGTTCTGGAGCTGGGCTGGATCTCGGCTGGGCTGGAGCTGGGCTGGAGCTGTGGTGGACTGGGTCTGGGCTGGGGATGGTCTGGCCTTGGGTTGGGCTGGATCTTGTCTGGAGCGTGGATGGAACTGGGGCTGGAGCTGGATTTGGGCTGGAGTTGGGCTGGGCTGTGTCTGTGCTGGACCTGGGCTGGATCGGGGTTGGAGGTGGGCTGGGCTGGTCCTGGGCTGGAGCTGTGCTGAGACTGGGCTGGAGCGTGGATGGAGCTGGAACTGGGGCTGGAGCGGGGCGTGGTCTGTTCTGGAGCTGGCCTGAGATTGGATGGGCTGGGGCTTCGCTGGCGCTGGGTTCGGCTGGAGCTGGGCTGGGATTAGGCTGGGCTGGAGGTGTGCTGGAGCTGTGCTGGACTGGGGCTGGGCTGGGGCTGGGCTGGAGCTTGGCTGGAGCATGGCTGGAATGGGGCTGTGCAGGCGCTGGGATGGATCGGGGCTGGAGGTGGGCTTGGGTGGTCCTGGGCTGGAGCTGTGCTGGGGCTGGGCTAGAGGTGTTGCTCGAGCTGGGGCTGCAGCTAGGCTGTTCTGGAGCTGGGCTGGATCTGGGCTGGGCTGGAGCTGTGCTGGAGCTGTGCTGGACTGGGGCTGGGCTGGGGATGGTCTGGCCTTCGTTTGGGCTGGATCTTGTCTGAAGGCTGGATGGAACTGGGGCTGGGCTGGAGCTGGGCTGGAGCTGGGCTGGGCTGGGAGCTGGGCTGGGCTGGGCTGGGCTGGGGCTGGGCTGGGCTGGGCTGGGGCTGGGGCTGGGCTGGGCTGGGCTGGGCTGGCAGGTGGGCTGGGCTGGGCTGGGCTGGAACTGGGGCTGGAGCTGGGCTGGGCTGGGCTGGGCTGGGTGGGCTGGGCTGGAGCTGGGCTGGGCTGGGCTGGGCTGGGCTGGGCTGGTGAACTGGGTCTGGGCTGGGAATGGTCTGGCCTAGGGTTGGGCTGGATCTTGTCTGGAGCAATGAATGAAATTGGTCTGGAGCTTGATTTGGGCTGGAGTTGTGCTGGGCTGTGTCTGTGCTAGAGATGGGCTGGATCGGGGTTGGAGGTGGGCTTGGCTGGTCCTGGGATGGAGCTGTGCTGGGCTGGGCTGGGGCTGGGCTGGCTGGGCTGGGGCTGGAGCTGGGCTGGGCTGGGCTGCTGGCCATGGGCTTGGCTGGGGCTGGGCTGGGCTGGGTCTGGGCTGGGCTGGGGGGCTGGGCTGGCAGCTGGGCTGGAGCTGGGCTGGAGCTGGGCTTCGCTACGGCTGGGCTGGGCTGGAGCTGGGCTGGGCTTTGCTTGGGCTGGGCTGGGCTGTGCTGGGGCTGGGCTGGAGCGTGGCTGGAGCTGGGCTGGGCTGGGGCTGGGCTGGGCTGGGCTGGAGCTGGGCTGTAGCGGAGAAGGAGCTGGGCTGGGGCTGGGCTGGGGATGGGCTGGCCTCGGCTGGGCTGGAGCTGGGCTGGAGCTGGGCTGGAACTCGGGCTGAAGCTGGGAGCTGGGCTGGGCCTGGGAGCTGGAGCTGGTGCTGGGCTGGAGCGTGACTGGAGCTGAGCTGGAACGGGGGCTGGAGCTGGGCTGGGCCGGAGCTATGATGAGGCTGGGCTGGACCTCGGCTGGGCTGGAGATGGGCTGGAGCTGGGCTGGGCTGGAGCTGGGCTGGAGCTGGGCAGGGCTGGGCTGCAGCTCGGCTGGGCTGGAGATGGGCTGGAGCTGTGATGGGGCTGGGCTAGAGGTTGGGCTGGAGCTGGGGCTGGAGCTAGGCACTTCTTGGGCTGTTCTGGAGCTGGGCTAAATCTCGGCTGGTCTGGAGCTCGGCTGGAGCTGTGGTGGACTGGGTCTGGGCTGGGGATGGTCTGGCCTTGGGTTGGGCTGGATCTTGTCTGAAGCGTGAATGGAACTGGGGCTGGAGCTGGATTTGGGCTGGAGTTGGGCTGGGCTGTGTCTGTGCTGGACCTGGGCTGGATCGGGGTTGGAGGTGGGCTGGGCTGGTCCTGGGCTAGAGCTGTGCTGAGACTGGGCTGGAGCGTGGATGGAGCTGGAACTGGGGCTGGAGCGGGGCGTGGTCTGTTCTGGAGCTGGCCTGAGATTGGATGGGCTGGGGCTTCGCTGGCGCTGGGTTCGGCTGGAGCTGGGCTGGGATTAGGCTGGGATGGAGGTGTGCTGGAGCTGTGCTGGACTGGGGCTGGGCTGGAGCTTTGCTGGAATGGGGCTGTGCAGGAGCTGGGCTGGATCGGGGCTGGAGGTGGGCTTGGGTGGTCCTGGGCTGGAGCTGTGCTGGGGCTGGGCTAGAGGTGTTGCTCGAGCTGGGGCTGCAGCTAGGCTGTTCTGGAGCTGGGCTGGATCTCGGCTGGGCTGGAGCTGTGCTGGAGCTGTGCTGGACTGGGGCTGGGCTGGGGATGGTCTGGCCTTAGTTTGGGATGGATCTTGTCTGGAGGGTGGATGGAACTGGGGCTGGAGCTGGATTTGGGCTGGAGCTGGGCTGGGGCTGGGCACGAGCGTGGATGGAGTTGCGGCTGGGGCTGGGGCTGGGCTTGGGCTGGGATGGAGGTTGGCTAGAGTGGGGCTGGAGCTGGGCTGGGCAGCAGGTAGGCTGGGCTGGAGCTGGGAATGGAACTGGGGTTGGAGCTGGGATGGGCTGGGGCTGGTGCTGGGCTGGGCTGAGCTGGGCTGGGTGGGCTGGGCTGGAGATGGGCTGGAGCTGTGCTGGGCTGGGGCTGGGCTGGAGCTGGGCTGGGCTGGGCTGCAGCTAGGCTGGGCTGGAGCTGGGCTGGCGCTGTGGTGAACTGGGTCTGGGCTGGGGATGGTCTGGCCTAGGGTTGGGCTGGATCTTGTCTGGAGCATGGATGGAACTGGGTCTGGAGCTGGATTTGGGCTGGAGTTGGGCTGGGCTGTGTCTGTGCTAGAGATGGGCTGGATCGGGGTTGGAGGTGGGCTGGCTGGTCCTGGGCTGGAGCTGTGCTGGCTGGGCTGGGGCTGGAGCTGGGCTGGGGCTGGAGCGGGGCTGGCTGGAGCTGGGGGCTGGGCTGGGGCTGGGCTGGAGCTGGCTGGGGCTGGGCTGGGCTTGGCTGGGCTGGGGCTTCGCTGGGCTGGGCTTCTGGGCTGGAGCTGGGCTGGGCTGGGCTGGGCTGGGCTGTGCTGGAGCTGCTGCTGGGCTGGCTGGGCTGGGCTGGGCTGGGGCTGGGCTGGGCTGCTGGGCTGGGGCTGGAATGGGGCTGTGCAGGAGCTGGGCTGGATCGGGGCTGGGGCTGGGCTGGGGCTGGGCTGGAGCTGTGCTGGGGCTGGGCTAGAGGTGTTGCTCGAGCTGGGGCTGCAGCTAGGCTGTTCTGGAGCTGGGCTGGATCTCGGCTGGGCTGGAGCTGTGCTGGAGCTGTGCTGGACTGGGGCTGGGCTGGGGATGGTCTGGCCTTAGTTTGGGATGGATCTTGTCTGGAGGGTGGATGGAACTGGGGCTGGAGCTGGATTTGGGCTGGAGCTGGGCTGGGGCTGGGCACGAGCGTGGATGGAGTTGCGGCTGGGGCTGGGGCTGGGCTTGGGCTGGGATGGAGGTTGGCTAGAGGTGGGGCTGGAGCTGGGCTGGGCAGCAGGTAGGCTGGGCTGGAGCTGGGAATGGAACTGGGGTTGGAGCTGTGCTGGGCTGGGGCTTCGCTGGTCCTGGGTTGGGCTTGAGCTAGGCTGGGCTGGAGATGGGCTGGAGCTGTGCTGGGCTGGGGCTGGGCTGGAGCTGGGCTGGGCTGGGATGCAGCTAGGCTGGGCTGGAGCTGGGCTGGCGCTGTGGTGAACTGGGTCTGGGCTGGGGATGGTCTGGCCTAGGGTTGGGCTGGATCTTGTCTGGAGCATGGATGGAACTGGGTCTGGAGCTGGATTTGGGCTGGAGTTGGGCTGGGCTGTGTCTGTGCTAGAGATGGGCTGGATCGGGGTTGGAGGTGGGCTTGGCTGGTCCTGGGCTGTGGTCTGTTCT